>NW_023601427.1:0-19924 GCF_014898055.3 Talpa occidentalis
CCTGGATCTCCTTACTTCACATCTATTCTTGCCTTCTTTCAACCAGGCAACTTGGAAAGCAGCTCCTGCAAATTCTCTTCATGGGAATCACCTAAGCAAGTCTCTCACATTGTCTAGATATAAAATCTTTCATACACTGGACACAAAACATGCCATTCACTCATTATTTTGCATTTCTAATAAAAGCAAAATCTTACCTGATTGCTATAGGAGCCATGTGGTGAAAAGAGCAGGGTTCCTAGCATACAGTAGGTTCTCAATACTGCTTCAAGGATCAATGACTTCATAAAAATTTCCAATTCTGAGTTTTCTGGGAGAAATAATTTCACATTGAGAGGCTTTGGCTTCTTTTCTGAAAAATAATGAGATAATTACCAAGTGTAAAAATGTCTATGTGATTCAAAATGTGCAAAGATACATTTAAAGAGAAAGAGCTGAGAGGGTGGGAAGGATGATGCTCACAAGTGTTTTCTCTGTTGTGGAAAAGTGATACATGTGCTGTCGGAAGAGGAAAAAATTCCATAAACACTATTTCTCCATATCCAACATAGTCAATTAGTGTAGGGATTTATATAACTTCCATATAAATACATTTATTATTACAGCTGTGTTATTAATTCATTCTACAAGTCTAAATTCCCACTATGTTACTTCCATGTGGAAAATATGGCTAAGGAGATTAAGGTGTGACTTTATCTAGTTCTACAGAGAGACTATAATTGGGTAAGAAATGAGATCAAGGTTTGTAATCCTGTGTTTTAGTTTTTGGGAAGAATAAAATGGACTCTCTTCATGAGTCAATGTGTACCCCCAAGCATAAAAAACTATTTCCAGGGTCTCCCCTGGTGGCCAGCAGTTGAACACTGGGCTGCAAAGCTGCCCGCAGCCTCTGCAGCGACAGTTCGATCCCCGGCCACCAGAGAGGGTCCCACATGGCATGCAGACCTCTCCTGCTGCACCCGCTGCTCCCCTCAGCAGTGCATTTCGTCAATCTGCCTGTTCTGTTCCCTGCTCTGGCTCTGGTGAATTCTCTCACCCTCCTGTACTTCTGACTGTATCCAGTGCTTGTATAAATAAATAAATAAATCTTTAAAAAAAAATAAAACTGTATTTCCAAAGAAATAGGAACAGAAGCAAGAAAATGACCAAGAAAACAAGTGGCTTTTCATGGTATTTAGTATGGAGCTTAAATACAAAGTTTCCCTTGAAATGAGGCTTTATTTATTGACAAATAGAAATCCAGATCTTAATCATCATTACGATATTAGCTAATCCAGAGTCTCTTGGAAATGTTAAGATTCATTTCTGTGTCTTAGAGAAGGAAAATTAGTGACCTCCTCATTTGCAATTAAATGTCTACTTAACCCTTTCTCTTCAGAAGTAGAGCCACACCAAAGAAGGATTTTCCCAATAAGGCTCACAAATTTAAAGTAGTCTAAGCAAATGTAGAATGCGAGTTCATGGGCTGTGCAGAATAAATCAAATTACTAGAAGTTTCATATCAACCAAATAGCATTTTTTTCACCTGCGGTCATTCTGAATTATGAATGAAAAGCATGATTTGAAGAAGAGAATTTTGTTTGGAAAAATTAAATGCATTAAAAAATAAACTAAAAAACTCAGTGAGGTTGAAAAAAAGTTGAAAAAACTTTATTCAGCAGGAAAGTAAAATAGACACAGAGTCAATTATGGCTAGTGAAAAACATCCAGACCTGAAGTTTTAAAGATTTGAATTGCAGCCTCATTACTTACTAGATTTGAGCCTGTAGACGAGTTTTTAAAATTATTCCAAGCCTTACATTCCTCTATCCAAGGCTATAACAATCTGTAGGTCACGAGGGATGTTGTAAAAACCATACAGTAGAGCAGTGTAATGTTTATATTTGTGTTATACAAATAATGTGCATTCTCCCATGAAATTAAAATACAGAACAATATTCCCTCTTCTACGCAATTATTAGTTTGAGAAATGAATTTTGTATACTATTGTGTTTATTTTACAGACATTACTTTCATATGTATTTCATATGATTCTAAGGGTTTGTTTGTAAAACACCATACATACTTTTCTTTATTGGCTAAGGAATTTTTTATGAATTTTTATCTAGTGTGATTTTCTACATAGGAAATGACTTCAGAATACAATCCATACAATGTAATTTCACTGCATGTGGTAGTATTTTACACATTATTGAGAGCAAGCAGGTGTAACACACTATTAGTAATCTCAACAGAAATAAAGACAACAACAAAAGAAAAACAAACAAAAATCTCACATAAAGATATTCTCGAATTAGGCAATTTTTCCTATTGCCTATTTTTATATTTAGAGTGTATTGTCTTTAATCCTCAAACAATAATTTGTATTCAGTTAAGTTTCTATGGGTTTAAAAACAGTAGTTTTAGTTGAATGGAAGATACTTAGTAGCTATACAAATAGTTTCTAAGTAACAAGCTGAGTTTAAATCCATTGAATATATTTTTCTTTTCTTTTTTTTTTACAATAGATGGACAGGCAAATTTTTTTTCAAAGTTGTTTCATGGTGGCTAGAATTTCAGTAATAATAATTTATAAAATAACTGCTTATTCAACCAAAATTAATACATATTTGTTGTGTAGAATATACAGAGAACTTTAAGTTATAATTTATGAGATGTTTAAGTTGCAGAAATTTTAAAGGTGATTTTCTTCCTTTTTACAACTTAGAGATGGAAATGGTAAAAGGTTAAGTGATTTGTGTAAAGCCAAGCTTTTATCATCGAGAAGATGGAACTTGAAGTAGGAAAGTCAAAAGCCAATGAGAACATGTCAGCAAAGTCAGAGCAGCTGAAACAGCTTGAACTCTAGCCTTCCTCAGCTCCTCAGAAATAGGTACTCTGATTGGCCCAAAGTTGAAAAAACTTTTTATTTCCAACCTTCATTTTTCACTCAAATATACTGATCTTTTAAGAGAACAAAGCAAAAAAGAACCTCCTGGTGGCACAAGGATCAGTCTCAGCACTATCAAGCTACCACGAGCTACTGAAATGTGAGTTCAATCTCTGGCTAGGGAGCTAACCCACATGGTGCAACAGACCTCTCCTGTCTCGCCGGCTGCTCCCCTCAGCAGTGTATTTCAGTATCTACCTGTTCTGCTCCCCACTCTGTCTCTGGTGAATCCTCTCACTCCCCGCACCTCTGGCGTATGCCCCAGTTCTTGTATGCATAAATAAAAAAATATATCTTTAAACAAAAAATAAGCAAAAAATAAAAACCAGAACTTTACATAGCAAATAGTTTACAGACATGTAGACATGAACATCTAATTATTAAGTATATATTATCTATGTAAGAAATCCTTGCCAAATGGAAGTATTCAATTTAGATGTACCAAATATATACCCATATAACTGATCATTACTCTTTCAAAATAATGTAATGAATACATATCACACACACACACACCACACACACACAGAGAGAGACACACACACCCACCCCAGTCTACTTAACTAGACTCTCAAATAGGGAAGAAAGAATTTAGAATTTTCAAGTTTTTCCACTCAAGCACATACATATTAATGCCACATATAAAGAAAATGATTCTGCTACAGATTTAAAAATAATTAGTAAGTGATATCATTATATATTTCTAGTTTGTTTGTATTAAGTTTCCCCAGAATAAACACATAAGGGTCATGGAAATCATAGGAGGATATGAACTCTGTTTCTGCGTTTTCAATAGCATTTAGAAAAATGTTGCCTAATATACTAATAAGCATGAAAGTATAATTATATGTTTGCAAGCCAAACTCTTGATTTTTTTTCCACTTTTGGTGGACTGAATGATTTTCTTTGATTTGTTTCTCTGTGATCACATCGCCCTCTCAGGTATTTACGTAATATAGCCATTATCCTGAAGATTTTAGTATCCTTATGGCCTGCAGAAACATGAAAAAGTTTCATGTGATACAATCGTAGCTGTAAATCCTGCCTCCATCACTTACCAGTCAGATAATCTGGATCAAGATACTCATTTGTTGAACGTCTGTTTTCTCCACTGTAAGTGAATATATCGCATGGTTTACGGTAAGGATTAAATGAAGTGTATAATGTGCTTAAGCATTTGCCACTTAATAGCTCTTTGTTTCTAAGACTTCAAAAGTTTCTCATTTTCCTCAGAGAAGGAATATCAACCTCAGAAAAGAATGACTTCCATGGAAAAAATCTCATTTGAATAATTACAGTAATCAGCCTTATTTGTTTTTCTCTATCTATGTTGTGTTCCCTTTACAATAAATTTTATATATATTTTTCTTTTTGTTTCCAACATTTTAATGCAGAATTGGCCAAAAAAAAATATCTATTTGGGTTGTATACCATGCTTTAAGGTGTATAAAGTGATGATGATTTATTAAGCATATACATTGTAAAATGTACACCACGATCACATTCATCAATTTATCTATTTTTTATGTGTTTGTGGTGAGAAACACTAATGATTTAGTCTCTTTCAAGTATACAGTACAGAACTATTAACTATGGTCATGATGCTATACTTTAGATTCGCAGAAATTATTCATTTTATAACAAAAGTTTGTACTCTTTGACCAACACTTCCCCATTTCTCCCACTCCTCTCCCCCGTCACCCCCAACCAGCCTGTGCATCACCTTTCTGCTCTTTGGTTCTATGAGCTTGACTGTTTTGTACTCTATTTATAAGTGATATCATACAATATGTGTCTTTCTGTGTCTGGCCTACTTTACTTAGCATAATATATTCTCTAGATTTATCCATCCTCATCCTGCCACAAATGGCAGTATAGTCTTCCTTTTCATGACTGTACATGTATACCTCACATATATGACACAGTCTATTTATTTCTTTATCCATTCATGTATTGATGGACACTTAGATTGTTTTCATGTCTTAGTGGTTGTAAGTTATGTTACAGTGAACATAGGAGTTTAGATATCTAAACTCTCATTGTGGTTTTGAGTTCTCCTAATGATTAAATATGTCATATATCAGTTGGCCATTTGTATACCTGCTTTGGAAAAAAAAAATCTATCCAGGTCCTTTGCTCATTTTTTCATTGGTTTATTTGTTCTTTCAGTTATTGAGTTGTATGAATTTTTTTAAAAGATTTATTTATTTATTTATTTATACAAGCACTGGGTACAGTCAGAAGTGTGGGAGGGTGAGAGAATTCACCAGAGTCAGAGCAGGGAGCAGAGCAGGCAGACTGACGAAATACACTGCTGACGAGAGCAGAGGGTGCGGCAGGAGAGGTCTGCGTGCCATGTGGGGCCCTCGCCGGTGGCTGGGGATCGTCGAACTGGCGCTGCAGAGGCTGCGGGCAGCTCTGCAGCCCAGAGTTTAAGCACTGTGCCACCGGGGAGGCCCGAGTTGTATGAATTTCTTACATATTTTACATTTTAACTCCATTTCAGATCTTTAATTTGAAAATATTCCATTCCTTCTTGTGTATCTTCATTTCACTGATTGCTTCTTCTGCTGTGCAAAAGCTTTTTTGTTTGATGAAGTTCTACTTTTTCATTGTTGTTGCTTGTACTTTTGTTAACATATCCAAAAAGTCATTGCCAAGACCAATGTCAAAGTGATTTTTTTTCCTGTGTTTTCTTGTAGAATTTTTACAGCTTCAGGTCTTACACTTAAGGTTTAATGCATTTTGAGTTAGTTTAGTTTGGTGTAAGGGTCCAATTTCATTACTTTTATGTGAATATCCATTTTCCCCAATGTCACTTACTTAAGACTATATTTTCTCTGTTGAGTAGTCTGTGCATTCTTATCAAAGATTAGTTAACTATATATGCATGGGTTTATTTCTAGACACACTGTATATTTTTTCCCTTTAAGAAGCTTTGGTTTCCTATTATGGATATGAATGTTCAGTGAGAACCTGAAAGAGCCAATGAAACCATGATATTGTTTTTTCCAGAAAGATGATTGGCCTGGATTCTCTCTACTGCCATTTCTTACTGTCAAAAAGGAGTTAGAAAGACATTTTTTTTTTTTAAATAGAGGCATGTTTTATTTATTTATTTGTTTGTTTGTTTGTTTGTTTGTTTATACATGCACTGGGTACAGTCAGAAGCGCGGGAAGGTGAGAGAATTCACCAGAGCCAGAGCAGGGAGCAGAGCAGGCAGAAGGACCGGAGTACACTGCTGAGGGGAGCAGCGGGCGGCAGGAGAGGTCTGCGCGCCATGTGGGACCCTCCTCCGGTGGCCGGGGAGCAGCCGGGGATCGAACCGGCAGGGCAGAGGCCGCAGGCAGCTTCGCAACCCAGCGATCAACTGCTGCGCCACCGGGGAAGCCCTAGAAAGACATTTTTAAAGGAAAAAAAATGTAACCACTAGTTACTTGCTATGCAGTTTGAGTAACCACCCTGGGGCGGGGGGCAGTGTCTTCATTTTATCAAGTCCTACCTTCATTCAGGTCCTTAGTGGCTAAATAATTTGCTGTGTTCTTCACACAATCATAAACAAAATCTGACTCAGTCATTTAGGCTTCCAAAACAGAACTGAGTAATGATAAATGCAGATGGGAAGTGACATTAAGCTTTTATGTTGGTTCACAAACAAAATACAGTAAAGAGCAAGAAGTCAATAAAACATCTAGGCCTAAAGGGTAACAATGTAGGCCAGTGTGCAGAGTGCCACTTACTCGCCAGCACATGCACAGGGGATAGGAAGAGTGACTGCACAAAAGAGAGGCCAGCTGAAAGGACAGCTGCTTCTGTGGCTTAGAAGTAGTAGCACTAATCTGACTCGGTGTTGTCATACTAATTTATCTTAATTTTGGTATTATTCTAATATCTGTATCAGAGGTAATGAGTTTTTAGTGTGATGGGAAAGAACATGAGTCAGACAGAAACAAGCTTCAAAAGACTTCTCTGATCACACTAGCTAGAAATGGCCTTTGTTTTTTCTTCTCTGATCTCTTGCATTAGTTTTATCACTTTCCTAAAATAGGAGTGATTTGTGCTTATGCTTTATCTTTCCTCCTGATACATGTATTCTTTGAGAAGAGATGATGATGTTATGTTTATTTTTCTATCACCCACACATCCAGCATACTTCTTTATATTCAATAGCTAATAAAAACTATGATATTAGTGTGCAGATACATAAGTGAAAGCAGTGGTTTGTACCCACTCAAAAGGCTGAATAAGAGACAAGAGTCACTAAGAAAATACAAAACCAGTATTGCTTAATTTTGCCCCAAGGCACAGGGTTATTACAAGCCTGCAAAACCTTTGTTACCAGGCCAGTCTTGATTCTTTACTTCTGTTATCAAGTATTTCATGTCTTTAGCTTTTCCTTGTGCATACATTTTTTACCCTTTTTCATTTTCACTTTCTCATTTTTGATTGCTTTAGAAGTTAGTTATTTCAAGTTAAAATTTTGAGGAAATTGAACAATTGCTACTTTCTTTAGATTAGCTCATAAGCCAGGAAGCTTTTTTTCTGAAGTGTGTATAGACATCTGGCTCCCTGTCAAGGCTTGGTCATCATTAACATTGATAATGCTAATTGTATTTCCTTGTGGTATCCTGGTTGACAATACACGATACAATTAATCATAAGCAAAATGAAAGCAAATTGTGGACAGACTAATTCTTTTTCACAATGGGTAATATACACTGATAGATGATTTTGGTTAATGAGGAGCTCAAATTACTTTATAAATTTGATCTTCCCCTTATTGTAAGCAGCTGGTAGGGATTTGTTTCCCTATCTTTGGTGAATTTGAGGTTCAAGATTGCACAAGGATAGAGTCAAGACAGGGACAAACTTGCAGACTCCTAAGTTAATAGAATCTATCTCCTGGGTCATTTGTCTTCCTACAGAAACCTATTTAGTGCCTCTGGTAGAAGGACAGGCACTCATCAACCACATGATAAATGTGATAACAAACTTGCAGTTCAGTTATGGGAAACAGAGGGACTAAGTGGATCCAAAGCTCTGCTCTCTGGTTGTGCCCTTTAGAAGGAACCAGAAACTCTCTTATTCCTCTTCCCCCCACATTTTGCCAGGACAATACAGTTTAGACAGAGAACTACTATCAAAGAGATCCTAACTGGCTTCAAGTGCCACTTAAGACTTGAATTCATTGTGGCCTACACAGGCCATTGACTCCTCTCTAATATCTGCTCAAAATATAGAAAAGAGAATATGATGTATATTGTCAAGGGCACAACAGGAATTAGGGAGATAACGTCATTTTAAAAGCATTGTTGTATCTTCCCTTTTGTTCTTTGGATACTAATCTGAACAATGTTAAAGGGAATTACAAACAAGATGAATAAAAGCTGAACAATGAACTTTCAAAACAAAATATTTCTTTCTATAAATATTCCAGAAGTATCTGAAACAGTATTATGTCACTGTTTTGTTTCATATTTTTCATCTGTCAGCATCTTTATTTCTTGTTTGTTTTAGAATTAAAATCCTTTTCAACAGAAATTGGAAATCACAATCTTTCTAGCTGGGAAATATTGCCTACCAATTTATTTGTTCCATACATATATTTATAAAAAAAGTTTGATTCTGCAAACTGTGATCTAATAATTCTTGCTTTGCTAGGAAACAATTTAATCACAAACTTTGCTTATTAAGTCTCCCTCAGGACTGACATGCATCATTACCTTCTCAGACTTCATGGGTCATATGAAGATCCTGGAAGAAAATTTACAGTGCCCTCAAGCTGCCACTACCAGATGAAATAATTGCTTTTAATTTTGAGAACGAACTAAAGCATGGTCTCTATTGATTTCTTAAGTAATACTCGGTTTAACATTGGGTTATTTTTTCCTTAAGTCAATAAATGAAAAATGAAGTAATCCTCGACCAAGCCTGTGTTCCTATAATATACAGGATTTCTGTCTTCCAGTGGCATTACACAGGCAGTTTCTAAGGCTGACTCCCAGGTTCTGCTGTTAGAAGAGGAGGTTATACAAGCACATAAACAAAGCTGTTCTGTCAGCCAAAATACCAGTTAGGCTGTGTTTGCCATGGCATAAATAAATGTTCCCTTCAGATCCAGTCAAAGTGAGAAAAACAAGGAAATTACAAAGAATGATTTTAATGTTAAGAGGACAGGAGGTTAGGAAGCATGAAGGAAGTTTTAATTGTTTTACAAACATTTCTAGTAAACCACCCTCAACAGCTGGGCCTACATAATCACCATGAGGATGTTTCAGAGGAAAGTATCATACAATTGGAATAAGAGAGGCAGGCTACATGGTTCCTCAAGAAAGCTTTTAGGGATATTACCAGAATAATGTAGACTCCAGCAAAGCATACAAGTTTTCCTTTTTTAATCTCATCAGGTGAATTTATGCAAACACGACTCCATTCTGAAAATAAACCATTTCTTTTAAAATGACATTTTGACTAAACACAGAGCCAGACAACCAAGGGTGACATAATTTTCCTAATACTCTAGAAGCAATAGCTTACAAAAGCAGAAGATACATATATATTACATATATATATAGATACATATATACATGCATACATACATATGTATGTATGTATGTGTATAGTAATTTTTAATGCTATTCTAAAAACTATAGTTATATCAGTGAATTAAAGGAGGTACTTGTTTGCTATCCTTTGAATGATAGAGATATTTTATGTAATAACTCTAATTTGCCTTTTCTAGTACAGGGTCTTTGATACTGACTTGAAGAACTCAGGTTCAGCCATTTCTCCATTAGTCTAAATCTGATCTTCATGAATTATTGCGACAGAACTTTGTTGCTGCTTTGAGGCGGGAAGGCAATGAGGGACAGAGCAGTGGTGGAGCAGGTTTGCCACGCAAGGCTCTGCTACTGGAGCAGAAGCTCTTGTGCCATTTATTGAAATCATACAGGATAGTGAAAGCTGATCATGTAACAATGGTATGAGGAACAGGGTCCAAAGGGTGGGATAGGAATGGGGGACAAAGTTTTATGAGCGAAAGGGAAGGGGACATCGTGTCAAGAGACATTTGCATCAGCAAAGTATGATGTTATCACAGGCAGAGTGATCCCAAGACCGCCATGGAGATAGTCACATCATCAGGTCAACAGCAGCCTAGGCGTTTCTGGGCCTGCCTAGTCATATGAGTTATATTCCGTAGGTAGTCAAGGAATGTTCTGCTGTGATTTGTAGATAGCAAATAGCTCACAGTTGCCTATGAGTGGCCAGCTCATACTTGACGCATACCATTGTCACTTGATCGGCTTTTACTAGTCTGTCTGATTTCAGTAAATGGCACAAGAACTTCTGCTCAAGCAGCAGAATCTTGACTTGCAAACCTGCTCCATGACTGCTGTGTCCCTTATTGCCTCTGCAAAGGGGCAACAAAGTTCCTTTCACAGCAATGAATATGTAGAAAATCATGCATCTACAACACATTTCAATGTAAACATTTTCCACTATATGCCACTATATGCCACTCACCAACATTTCCAATATTTTGACTGATAGTCATTTTTTAATGATAGTATATTTATGTATAATATATAGGACACATATGTATTATATCATTTATGTATGACATTTATATCCCTATATATGTGCTTATATCCTGGTTTATTTCATGAAGACTTTTGGTGCTAAGAGTCAATGCATGCAGTAAAGTTTTAAAACAAAAATAATGACAAGGAAAGTCTAAATTCGCATAAGAGATGTGAAAGGGCTAGGGAGAATACATCATGCCTAAGGAAACTACACCTTTCTATTCAGTTGCTATAATGTAGTTGTGAGCTTTATCATGACAAAGGAAAAATTTAAGTAGAGACAATGAAACTGTTTTATATGTGAAGGTCAAGAAATAGGTACAGGATGTCTTCAGCAGGAGCACAGCTTCTATTTAATAGCTCCTTAAGTATTCTCTCATGGGTTTTGGCTGGGGATACTAGTAACGTTTGCGGGTCCTCAGGATCATCTATACAACAAAGCCATGCTTATTAATGTGTCCTAAGGAAAGTCAAGAGTATAATCTCCTGCTTCAATTCATGGAAAAAAGTTCTTCTTAACATGTTCATTGCATTGAAGACAGTGTAATCCATACACATGGAGTTTTCTTGGGTGGTTCAATCCAAGGATAAATAAAACATACTGTGTCTGTAGTTAAATAAGCAGATTAACTGCATGATTGTACCTGCAGTTGTCTAGTGTTGACAGCAATAGCTATGAACTAATGAACACTTAACCAGGCACTTTGTTTACAATGCGATATCCATTTATTATTCTTAAGACTGGTTTTTTAATAAATTATTTTATTTTATATAATTCTTACATCATTTTTCATTTTTGCACAAGGTATGCATTTTCATTTTGGTTATATTCCCCATACAATTCCCAACCCCTTTTTCTGACCCTAATCCCTCTTCTCCAACTCCACCCCCCACTGTAGTGTGTCTCTGGTCTGTAGTTGCTTGTTGATTTTGATTTTTACTTAATTACAATTAGTCTTTTTCCTGGTCTCTTATTTAGGTTTTCTAAATTCCTGCTATGAGTGAGACCATCCGGTATTTTTCTTTTCTTTCTGGCTTATTTCGCTGAGCATGATCCCTTCTAGCTCCATCCATGTTGCTGCACATTGCATGAGTTTATCTTTTTTGATTGCTGAGTAATATTCCATTGTGTATATATACCACATCTTCTTGATCCAGTCATCTATTTTTGGGTATTTGGGTTGTTTCCATAGCTTAGCTATTGTAAATAGTGCTGCTATAAACATAGGGGTGCAGGTGCCCTTTTGAACTAATGTTTCTGTGTCCTTTGGGTAAATAACCAAAACAAAGAGAAACCCCACCAAATGGGAGAAAATTTTTGCACACAACACTAATGATAAAAGACTGATCACAAAAATCTACAAAGAGCTCATAAAACTCAAAAACAACAAAGAAAATAATCCAGTCAAAAAATGGGCAGAAGAGTTAAAAAGAAACTTCTCCAAAGAGGAAATGCAAATGGCCAGCAGGCATATGAAAAAATGTTCAGTATCACTTGCAATCAGGGAAATGCAAATCAAAACTACAATGAGGGCCTCCCCGGTGATGCAGCGGTTGAGCGCTGGGTTGCGAAGCTGCCTGCGACCTCTGCGGCGCTGGTTCGATCCCCGCTGCTCCCTGGCCACCCGAGGAGGGTCCCACAAGGCGCGCAGACCTCTCCTGCCGCCCGCTGCTCCCCTCAGCAGTGTACTTTGGTCCTTCTGCCTGCTCTGCTCCCCGCTCTGGCTCTGGTGAATTCTCTCACCCTCCCGTGCTTCTGACTGACCAAACAAACAAATAAATAAATAAAAACATGCCTCTATAAAAAAAAAAAAACAAAACTACAATGTGATACTAACTTGCACCAGTGAGAATGGCACATATTAAAAAAACTAGCAACAACAAATTTTGGCGAGGATGTGGAGAAAAAGGAACTCTCCTGCACTGTTGGTGGGAGTGCAAACTGGTCCAACCACTATGGAGAGCTGTGTGGAGATTTCTGGACCTACTAAACATAGAGCTTCCATATGATTCAGGAACTCCATTCCTAGGTATTTACCCAAAGGACACAGAAATATTCTTAAGACTGTTTAATATAATTGCCACTACTTTCCACTTTTGTATTTTCCCAAATGAGGACAAAGAAGCTAGAGAGGATTTGATATGCCTACCAAAGGAGTGTGTGTGTGTGTGTGTGTGTGTGTGTTCAAAATTGACAAAAGTCTTCCCAGAGGGAAGATACCAAGCACAAGTGGTTTTAGAAATAAAATCTGCTAGAACCTCCTGGTGGCCTAGGGGTTAAGTATTAATGCTATTATGGTGACAGCTTGAGTTTGATCCCCAGCCAGGGAGCTAACCTGCACATGGCACAGCAGACCTCTCCTGTCTCCCCTGCTGCTCCCCTTTGAAGTGTATTTCAGTAAATCTGCCTGCTCTACTCCCCACTCTGTCCCTGGTGAATCCTTTCACCCTCAACGGCCCCCACACACCTCTGGCCTACACCTCAGTCCTTCTAGGCAAAAATAAATAAATAAAATCTTTTTTTTTTTTTAAGAAAATCTACCAAACATTTGAGGAGGATAATTCTAATCCTGGCATGAAAAAGAAAACATTCTACATTTCATCTTATGAGGCCAAATAACTTGATGACAAAGTAGATAAGGATAGCCTGAGAAAAGACACTTAGGTGCCACTATTACTTATGAATATTGATCCCCTGGTTTTTTGGAATGAGTTATTTTTATAATTTTGTTTTATTAGTGACATATAAAATTATTTTGCTAGTGACATAATATAATTCAAGTTATATCATTAGTGCTTGAAAAGTTTAAAACTGTTATCTTTCTGGTAAACACTTGATCATTATACAGTGCACTTCTTTATCTCTAATAATGTTTTTTGCCTTAAGTTTTGTTTGTATATTATTAATTTATTTCATCAGTTTTATTTTAATTAGCACTTTTCAGGAATACCCTTTTCCCACCATCTTCCAAGTTTTCTGTGACTTTATGTTTTAAATATGACTCTTACACGCAAAAACTAGTGGGATTTTTCTTTTTTTGAAATCCAGTCTGACAATTGATACATTTTAACAGGAGAGGAATGACTCCATTAACTATATGTTGATTAATCTCTACAAACAGTACACATTTTTTCTTTGTCCTGTTTTTCTTTCTCTTTTTCTCCTTTCTTGTATCCTTTTAAGGTGATAAGTTTTACTATCACTCAATTTTCCCCCCTCTACTGGTTTCAATATTTCTATTCTGTATTTTATTCCTAGTCAAACCCTTGAAATTTTACCATGCTTACATAAGACTTCAGTTACATATTTCCCTTCTCCTAAATATCTTCCAGACTCATGAATATTTAACCCTACTTCCCATATACTCTACTTTTTAGGTTTCATGCTATTTTGTTCATTGTTTTATAGTTCTTTGCAACTTAAAATAAAGTGAAAACTCATCAAACTACCACTACTTAGTTGAACAGTTCTTTAGATTTTTTCTCATCTTTAGCATTTTCTTGGTCAATTAATTCTTTTCTCATCTGAGAATTTTCCAGAAATATTTCTAACATTCACCCTTTAGATTGTTCTTTGCTGAGAATATATTGGTAGTAAACTGTTTTTCCTCTTCTAAAACTATCTTTCTTTTATTCTCTATTTTTTGAATGTTTGTTTTGAGTATACAATCCTAACTTGAGAGTTATTTTCTTTGAGCAAGCTGATGCTATTAATACTAATTATCCTGTCTCTGGTTTTCACTTTTGCTATTGAGAAGACAACCCATTATACCAATTATTTCTTCTTTTTCTCTCTGGCTGTTTTTAACGTCTTTTATTTTCTCTATGGATTCACTGTTATATTTTGATATAGAGTTTATTTTTATTTGTTCTTCTTTGAATTAGTTAGGTTAACACAATCTAAAGATAACCATGTTTTTAAGTCTGAATAGTGCTCAATCATCTTTTGAAGTATTTTCTCTTCCCTATTCTGTTTTATTCTGTCCTTTGGGAGCTTCAATGGAAGATAATTTAGGCATATTCTCCATATTTCAACATCTCCTTCATAATTTTTATGTCTTTTTCTTACATGTTGTGTTCTGGGGAAACTTTAGAATCTATTGCCTAGTTTGTGATTGTCCTTTTCAGCTCTCTGATTTCCCGTTCTATTGTCCAAGTTTTAAAATGTTAAAGATTTTATTTTTCATTCTAAAAAATTCTATTTGACTTTAAAAAATAATAATCTCTTGCTCCTTTTTCAGGGTTTCAATTATTACGTGTCCGAAGCACATTACATATGATTACTTCATGTGCTTTATAAAATAATTTTGAAATCTGAAGTCTAAAAATGTCTCATTCTGACATTCTTTTTTTCCTGATTCTTAGTGATGGTGCTGTTACCTGGTATTAGTTTTAGAATTTCGTTTTTTACTATGGTGTTAGAGTCACTGGGATATTATAGGTGGGAATATTTTGAGGTCTGCATCAAGGAAGCATCTGAATAAAGAAAAGACTTGCCTTTGTCTCTACTAGGATAGGTAGGTACTACAAATTTGGTATACTTTATTGTAATTTTATTATTGTAATTATTGAATTCAGTTTGTAGAGGACAAATAGTGCAATATTGTGTTCCAACACCTATAATGGTGTTGCATTTTCTTTTTTTTTTTAAAGATTTATTATTTATTTATTTATTTATTTATTTACACAAGCACTGGGTACAGTCAGAAGCGTGGGAGGGTGAGAGAATTCACCAGAGCCAGAGCGGGGAGCAGAGCAGGCAGAAGGACCGAAGTACACTGCTGAGGGGAGCAGCGGGCGGCAGGAGAGGTCTGCACACCATGTGGGACCCTCCTCCGATGGCGGGGAGCAGCCGGGATGGAACCGGCACTGCAGAGGCTGCGAGCAGCTTCGCAACCCAGCGCTCAACCGCTGCGCCACCGGGGAGGCCCTGGTATTGCATTTTCAAGGGATATATGTGTGCCCTTGTTCTGAAGCCTAGACTGGTAAGGCCCTGTGGGCTGGTACTGCTTGTGCTTTTTCATTCATATCTCACTCTT
Source organism: Talpa occidentalis (assembly GCF_014898055.3). Classification (NCBI taxonomy): domain Eukaryota; kingdom Metazoa; phylum Chordata; class Mammalia; order Eulipotyphla; family Talpidae; genus Talpa; species Talpa occidentalis. The sequence continues at coordinate 15,553 of NW_023601427.1, forward strand.
TTTGGGAGATCTAGTCCTTGGTGGGTCTCTGTTTTATATCATAAGCCTCAAGCTTGAGTCCTCAAAATACATACAAGACCTTGCCTCTAGTCCCCATGTATAACCATTCATCAGAGGATAAGCCATGCTCCTCTTCAGGGTTGCATGACCTCAAGGTTTCCATAAACTTCTCTTGACTTTTCCTGCTGCATCACATTCTTCTGTCAAAGGAATTTTCTTACTTTCTTACAAATACATATGTGACTTTTAAAGGATGTTTACAAAATATTTTACATAGCATGTTAGTTCTTGACATATTTTCAAGATTTCTAGTCCATCTTAATGTTGAAAACAAAAGTCCAGGTACATTTTCTGAATGACACCTAGTGGGGGTGCGGTGCCTTTTAACTTCAGGCTTGATAAATTTAAGACTGGTTAAGACCTATAATGAGTTTTCTAAATGTTTAAATTAAATGTAAATTTATACAAACAATTAAAAATATGCAGAGATTACTAGAGAGGAATCCTACAGAATTATGATATTGGGGAACTCTTAGCCAGGAGTGGCTGAAAGATTTGTTAGCTATCTTTATGGTTCTAAAGTAGTCATTGATTTTCCCTTTTAATAACCCCACTGATGGTTATTTGACTTGCTGTGGACTTCGCAGTCTTGATAGCTATAGCAGATTCAATTTTAGTCTCCAAAGCTCTAGCTATTCTGTTGCTTTTGTTCCTTCACATATTAGGCATATGCCTGAGGTGAACTAACTTGTAAGTGCCTCATATTTCTAATTCACTTTATGTAAATTACTTTCCATGTATTACAGTGAGAAGAATTCTAAAGGTGAAAATAATTGTAAAGACTTTTTGGGTTTTTGATGGGAAATAAATAAGGTCATGAACTGAACCTGGGGAAACATAACAGGGAACTGTAGTTAAATTTGGGGTTAAAAAACCAGGGATTTTCTCTTTTTTATCTTAAAAATGTGACATCTGTTTTAGTTGGATACAGGTTCAGTTGCTATAACTGGGAGACTGTTAGACAATCACATACCAGCTAGAACCCAAGGTCTTATTACTAACAGAAATGGGAAGAATGGCTATTGGTAAAAACCTACAGACTCTGAAGAGGGTAGTGACATGATTTCATGCCAGATATGTAGAGTGTAGCTAGACCATGAAGAATATAAAGTTTAGGGCCTCCCCTGGTGGTGCAGGTGGTTGAGCGCAGTGCTGTGAAGCTGTCAGCAGCCTCTGCAGTGCCGGTTTGATTCAAGCCTGTTGACGAGGGTCCCACATGGTGAGACAGACCTCTCCTGCTGTGCCCGCTGCTCCATCAGCAGTGTATTTCGTCAGTTTGCCTGCTCTGTTCCCCGCTCTGTCTCTGGTGAATCCTCTCACCCTCCTGCGTATCTGGCCTGTACCCCCGTTCTTGTATAAATAAATAAATAAATCTTTATTAAAAAAGGAATATAAAGTTTAAATAGTTTAGCCTTTTTCTGATAGTAAACCTATCAGAAGGAAATAGTGGAGGGATTTAAGCAATAGAATACTATGTTCACATCATATGAAAGAAATAAAATATAACCACCTTCAGAGAAAATAAACATTTGAAATGGTTAGAATTACATTCAAATCAATGTTTTATGCTCACATGTTGTTATATGTAAAGCATATAATTTCTGCATTAAATAGTTGTGTTTTTAACATATTAATCACTAAAATGTTGATTTGGAAAAAATATTTTAGAGACTTAGTGAATGGATAAAAAGATTTTTTGTGAAATGCTGGCTTCTATTATCTGTCTGTTGATGTCCCTTAAAAGAGAATATCTAGGGGGCGGAGCAACATGGCGGCGAGGAGACGCTGCGAGTAAGATCTCCCATTAAAAAAAGTGAATAGGGAGGAAAAGCGGCAGGTCCCAGGGAGAACTGGGACACGGAAGATAAACGGGTGACGCCAGCGAACTGCCCGAAGAAGAAAGTGGCCATAAAAGAGGACTAGAAGGGAGGGAAGCGCAGAACCCTGCTCCCCTCCCCCGCCCACAGAGGCGGCACTCTCCGACCGGCAGAGAGGAGGAAACAACAAATCAAAACGGCCCACAAGAACAAACGACGCAGCAAGCCGGACTGGGAGTGGAAAGGAACTATTGCAGCCACCACACCCCGTGAACGGGAGCTGAGGCGAACCCTGCAGGATCCGCTGCGGCGGTGAGCAAACGGCTCCGGGCGCCATTAGAGAAGACAAAGACCCCGGGAGACGCACACACAGCCCGGGCTGCCGGTAAGCTGGCGCGGAAACGCGGCGCGCTCGGGGAGCTTGAAAAGCAAGTGCAGACCTGGATCGCAGCTGCCCAGGTCCCCGCGCCTGCGACCTAGGCTTGCGGGGAGACGACCTAGGCTTGCGGGGAGACGCGCGGAGGTCCTCACTGAGGTGAAGGTCCCTCCCTGAGTGAGCAGGAACCAGGCGCCCAGGCACGGGAGCTGTGCAAAAGGCGCCATTCCCGCGCCACTGAACTGGGCTACAGCCCGCGTCCTGGAACTGAGGGCTTTGAACTGAGACCCGGGGCACGAAAATTCGGGGCGTGGTTTCTCCACGACGGTGGGGCACAAGGCAGACACAGCACCCCAAAGCTGTTGAGGTGTACCCTACCATTCCCGCTCTGTTCTCTGTCCCACGGGGTGGGGGGAGGCGAAAAACAGCCCCCCAAGGCCAATAGGAGAGATCTCTGGCGCCACCTAGCGACCAGGAAAAAAAAAAGTCACTAACACCCTATAAAACAGGACATTTCTTAAGACTGCTTGAAAAGGGCAGAAGGTTTCTGGAGGACCCAGTGGCCAGCCGGGAAGTTATTCCACGCCAGGCCCCTTCCGACCAGCAGTCTGAGCCCACAGAGGGAGCAGGCACCCACGTCCGGGCAGACCGGGGGCGCAGAAGAGTGTGCCTGAAACCGGAGGCGCAGGGACTGCATCCCGCTTCGCCATTTGAGAACAGGGACATTTCTTCAGTAAAAACTGCCTAAAACCAGCAGAAAGCTCCCCCAGAAGACAGAGATGGCTCCTGGAAGAGCCAGAGGGGAGCGGAGAAGTTCACCCAAGATGTCAGTCAGTCCGAGCAACACAGTGTCCCAACGCATACGACAAATTAGAAAACAGACAGTAGGGAGTAGAAGAACCACACGCAACCTAAAAACTCCTCAGGAAAGAAGCACACCACAAAAAGAAAACCACTCCCCAGATTGCAACGACAGCAACTTGGAAGAACTTCTGAGCCTTCCAGAAAGAGAATTTAAAATTGCCATGATTAAAAAAGTGATAGATCAGAAGAAGGAAATTGAGTCCCTAAAGAGGGAAGTAAGAGAAATGCAGGAGATCAAAGAATTAATGGAGGAACTAAAGAACTCTGGAAAAGCAATGAAAGCAGAATAGATGAAATGGAAGAACGAATAAGTAATCTTGAAGACACAGAAATAAAAAGAACCAAAACAGAAAAGGAAAGAGAAGTACGAAGGAAAAAGAATGAAGAAAGACTTCGGGAACTATCTGACTCCATGAGGAAAGGAAATATAAGAGTTATAGGAATTCCAGAAGGAGAGGAGAGAGATGTAGGAACAGAGAAAATATTCATGGATATAATTGAAGAGAACTTCCCAAATGAGAAGAAGGAGCTGAAAATTGATATACAGAAGCAAGAAGAACACCAAACTTCCACGACGAAAGGAAAAACACAGCAAGACACATAATATAGTAAAGCTCCCAAGAATCCAGGACAAGGAAAAAATAATGAAGCTGACAAGGGAAGAAACAGATAACATTCAAAGGAAAAACCAATCAGGCTGACATCAGACTTCTCTGAAGAAACACTACGGGCAAGGAGAGAGTGGAGGGACATAGTCAACAGACTCCAAGAAAACAGATGCCAACCAAGAATACTCTATCCCGCAAAGCTCTCTTTCCTCCATGAAGAAAGAATATGGACCTCCCAGACAAAGAGAAACTCCGGAATTTCATTGGCGACTAAACCCCCACTCCAAAAAATACTACAAGGAATCCTAAAGCCAGAACCTCAGAGGGACGAATAACAACGAAGAAGACCAAAACCAAAAAAAAAAAAAAGTTATTAAAAGAATAAATAAATAAAATCAAAGGAAAGACAAACATAATGGCAAATACAGATGCTAACATATCAATATTAACTCTAAATGTAAATGGACTAAACTCTTCAATAAAAAGACACACAGAGTTGCAGCCTGGATTAAGAAACAAAACCCAACCTTTTGCTGTCTCCAGGAAACACATTTAGCTACAAAAGATAAAAATAGGCTCAAAGTCAAAGGATGGAAAACAATCCTACAAGCAAATGGGCCAAAAAAAGAAAGCAGGAACAGCTATAC
>NW_023601428.1:0-19917 GCF_014898055.3 Talpa occidentalis
TGTATCTTAGTTTTAGTTGCTTAGTTTAGTAAGGCTTTCATAATGCCAGCGAGCTCAGTCATGCAGGAGTCCCCACATTGCAATTATAATAGCCACCTCTCTGGTCCTTCCTTCACAACTCATGCCCACAGGCCTAGCTAAAGTAGTTAGAATTCAACCCAGGTCTCTGGCTGCAAAACCCACATCTTTAACCAGTAGGCCAGAAGTCTGATGGGCTCCCCTTTGCTCTTGCTTCCTAGGACACCCGGCCCCCAGGTCTGTGCACAGAGGCTCCTTCTCACCAATCAGGTCTCTCAGGACAAACGTCACACTCCTTGGAGGTACCTTCTCCCACTCCATTTACTCTACCATATTCCCATGTCTATTTTCTGCAAAGTGCTTATCACAACCCTGAATCTCGTTCTTATTTGTAACTGGGTATCTCTATCTCCAGAATACAAGCTCCATCAAAGTGGGGCCTTGCCTCCTTTATCCATGTTGTATTGCCAGAAGCCAAAATAATCTCTTACCCATATGAGATGCCAGGAAATATTCGCCAATTGAATAAATCAAATCATATCTTTGTCTCAAATCAGGGCATATGATGCTAACTAAAGGGGCATAGTCGATTGAGACTTTACACATATTATCTTAAATGAGGCAGAAATTAACTGAAGTTAAGGTCCAGCAGCTCAGACACTGATCTGGTAAGAAACAGAGGCAAGTTTCAAACCAGCTCTGTCTAACCCTGGGCCCCACGCTAATCATTACCACACAAGTTTAATTTTGCTGGGATTATATCAATTTAGTGTGAACACAGATAATCTGTGGCTGATTAGAAATGCTGATGGTCAGTGACACAATTCTTTTCAAATCATAGGTTTGAGGGAGAAAGAAAGGACTCAAAGTGGTCTAAAGGTGGGGATTTTCTCATTTTACCTGAACTAGCAAAGCTCCAACTTTAGATGTCATAAAGCCAGTTAGAGGGAACAGCAAATCCAAAGTTTCACAAAGGAAAATTCATTTGGCCAGTTGCTCCTTGATCCATCTCTGGGGTGCATGCCATGACCCCCCCAAAGGATCCACTGTATAGGAAAGTCCTGGAGTCTGAGCTAGATCACCAGGTTGAGAGACAAACCCCAATGTGTTTACTGATTGCCTTTGTCTTCCCCAGTAAGGGAGCTTTATGCCTTCACAGATAACAAGAGAAGGCAGAGTTCCTTCCAGAACCTCACATACATCTTCCAAGCCAGGAGTCATTCTCACAATGCAAGGTAGTTTTGACTCTACTTGCAGCTAATGCAAAATTAGTGAACAAACTTGTGAGGAAGCTCTTGATAACTTTCCAGTGGGTCACCTTACTCTATAAAGTGGTTTGTAATTAAAATGTTTTCAGAACAGTGAACAGATCACAGTGTCTAGACACAGGGAGACTCCAATCCTACACCATCCTGCCCACCCCTGATTACAGCATGATAGATGTCTACACGCTGCCAAAGAACACGTTATGTCTTCTTTATCAGAGCATCTTTAAGGGCACATTTCTGGAAAGCTTTTCTTCACTGCCTGCTGGAAGCTGCTTGGAGATTTTTCTGCCACCAAGAGGAAGGCATGCCTGGGCACCCAGAGCACCTGCTCTCTGGAGGCAGGCCTGGGCCAGCAGAATGGCTGGCTGCGGAAGTCCACATATGGAAGGCATGACTTCCGTCCAGCATACAGCTGCATGGCACAGGGCTGTGATGCTGCAGTGGGAGAGTTCCTGCCACCACCAGGGGAACAAATTGCTTCCTTAGCGTAAATACCAGGTGGACAATGGGGTGATGAGGTAGGTGAGGACATGGCTTAAGCTCTGCTGAATTTAAAAAGGATAATACAGCTTTTGAAAACTACCGCCCTAGCTCCCTGTAGTACCTGATGCTGCCCATGAACCCAGTAGAGGACACCATCATTCGCCGAGAAAATACTCAAGGAACATCTTTTTTTCTAGGCATCATGTTGGATGATAAGGAAATAGAGATGGACAGGTCACATTTTCTGCCCACAGCTACTCCCACTTTATGGGAAAAAAGACACTGAAGGATCCTGAGCAAGATGGAGCTCCCCAGTCACACACCGAGAGGGAGCGGGCAAGAGCAGAGACAGGGACCCGGAAGGAAGCGCACTCAGGCTGGATGGAGAGCGCCCACTACGTAGACGTGGAAAGGGACGTCAAGGAGACACACTCCACAAATGTTAAGAGATTACACATTTGGGCGAAGGAGTTTAGATGGAGGAAGTGAGACTGACTCAGATTTTCAGAGTGGGAGGGTGGGACCACTCTGCACTGAGATGAAAGTCAGGAAGAATAATTTAGTGCGTGGGAGAGGAAGACTTAGATGATGAATTTCGTTTTCAATTTGCTGAGTGTCAGATACTCATAGAAAGTCCAGAAGGCATGTACGGGTCCCAACAGCTGATTCAGAGAGCCCACAGAGGAAGAGGAACAGATGTTTAATTATAACAGTCACCTCCACTTAGCGGAGGCCCATTCTATCAGGCAGACACATGTCAGTCTCATTCCATCCTCATGAGAGATCTATAAAATACACATGATTGCAGCCACGTTACAGATGAAGAAATGGAACCTCTGACATGTCAAGTAACCTGCCTTCCAACTTTAGAGTCATTGAGTATAAAAGACTAGATTATTCAAAATGAGAAAGAATCAGTGTTGCTAATAGAACAGGTTTCTCAGCTCTGGTCCTCCTGACGGGAGTACTGAACAGGATCATTGTTGTAGGGGCTGCCCTGTGACTTGCAGGTTGCTTGACATAATCAGATGACAGTAGCACCCATCTCTCCTCTGAGCACAACAATTGATAATGTCCTTAAACATTGCTGAATGTTCAGGGTGGCAAAACCACCACCAGTTAACAACCACTATAATGGAAAGAGAATGGGAGCCACGCTTGTAATTAAAAAATTTCTAGTGGCCACATTTTGGAGGGAGAAAATAAAAAAAGGTAAATTAATTTAAAAAGCATTTTATTATTGGTTTCCCTGGTAGCACAGGAGTTAAAGACATAGCAATATGAAGCAATCACCAGCCATTGCAGCATGAGTTCGATCCCTCGCCAGGGAGCTAACCTACATGGTGCAGCAGACCTTTCCTCTCTCGTCTGCTGCTCCCCTCAGCAGTGTATTTCAGTAGATCTGCCTGGTCTGCTCCCCACTCTGTCTCTGGTGAATCCTCTCCCCCCTGCACCTCTGGTCTGTACCCCAGTTCTTATATGCATAAATAAATCTTTAAAAAAAATTTATTTAATATCCAACATATTACCATTTCAGCAAGTTACCAATATAAAAAGCAGGAAGGAGATAGTGTATAATCTTTTTTCATACTTAAGCCGTCCATAGCAGATGCGTTCTGCACGTATAGCACATCTCAATTTGCACTTTTCAATGTCAAGTGCCTTCGCCATGTGGCTCATGGCTCCTGCACAGGACAGCACAGATTGATGGAGCTCACCAGGTTTTATAAGTGGATAGAGACAGGAACAAAAGGCAGTTCTGAACAATGGTCAGGAGGTGTAGTAGACAATGTGTCTACAAGGGCAATTCAAGCTTTCTCTTTCCCCTCTGAGAACTGTCCTCCCACCACCAACCCACCACCCCGAGGGGTGAGGCTGTGAAGCGATGAAAGGCATCTCCTTCTGGAAGGAGAAGTGGAGAGGACACCAGGGCCCAGGGGAGGAGGCCCTGGCAAGCCCAGCCTCTCCAACAATGGGGAGCTGCTGAGGCTTTCAGGGAGGCCGCCGCCCGGCTCTGGCTCTGGGAACAGAGGCATTGAGACTAGGAACAAGACAGACAGCTCATCCCCATCTGGGAAACACCCAGACAGTCACCTCTACCAGCGGCTGCTGACACCAGGCCCATACCAGCTCAAGAAACTGCTGAAACAAAGACCTCAAAACCACAGCATTTGAGTCAATCTTGAGTCAGATCCAGAAAAAATCTAGGCCCTTGCCTGAGACCATTCAGCAAGGATCGACACATCTTTGGGGCCATTCAAATGAGGGGCCAGGGGCTTGCTGCTGTCTGGACTCCATTGATCCCATCCTTTGGCCACTACAGCCCTGGCCTGGCAAGGAGTGTCGCTCTCCTCAGCATGATGGAGACACAGCTCCACCACAGAGGGGGCGGGTGCGCCCTAACTCTCAAAGGGAAAAAAAGTCACCGTAACACATAATTCCAGATGAAAACTCAGAGATGATCCCTCCGCCCACCTTGAATATGAAACCGGTAAACTAATTAATGTTTTACATAAGCGACAAGAAACAAAAAACCCTTTACGATTAAAAACCAAACAGCTCATGGGATTGAAGAGAAGAAGGAAGATTCAGGAAGGACAAGTGGAGCAGGCAGAGGACAGAGGAGGACCAACAGAAAGGAAAGAGGGGGTAGACAGACCCCACAGTGGGCAGAGAGCAAAATGGACCAGCGGGAGCTGATGGAGGCAGGAGGAGCGGGGTTCGGGTTCTGGGGAAGAGGCAAAGTCGGCCACTGAGTCGGGTTCTCTCAGAACCCCTGTGGAGAAACTCAGCAGCATTCAGAGCGGCTGGTGGGCTAGGGACCCGTCAGATCTCCTTGAGAAGCAGGCCTAAGAGGGCAGCATAGTACATAGTGCCCACAAGCCCTAGGGCCTGAGTGTCTTCTGCCCCTTGTCAGAAAGAGGCAAATCCCAGTGCTCACACAGTATTTCCATGCTCCAGAAGAGCTCCTCCCTTTCGCTGATGTTCAGGGTTCGGGGAACCTGCAGTGGGCACCTCTAACTGCCCAGCACTTTCAAGGGCAACTCAGCCCCTACTCTTCACACTTCCACTAGGCACCTGAGCTTGCGAGGGGAATATGTCCTTGTACCATCTCCCCTAATAGTGGAACAGGAGCCCCCAGCTCCTGGTTCTACAGGAGCTGCCATCCTCATTCTGCATGTGGGCAAACTGAGGCCCAGAGACCAAAAGCCAATCTGTGTTCTTCCACTACAGAGGAGACAGGAGGAAACGTAGGTGTGTTGTATGTGCACTTAATGTAATAATCTTTTTTTTTAAATGTTGTGGACATATTATTTTTTAAAGATTTATTTATGCATACAAGAGCTGGGGTACAGGCCAGAGATGCAGGGGCGGGGGTGGCGAAAGGATCCACCAGACAGAGTGGGGAACAGAACAGGCAGATTAACTGAAGTACACTGCTGAGGGGAGCAGCGGGCGAGACAGGAGAGGTCTGCCTCGCCATGCAGGTTGCTCCCTGGCTGGCCAGGGATTGAACTCAAGCTGCAGAGGCTGTGGACTGCTTCATGGTGTGGTACTTAACCCCTTGGGCCACCAGGGAGGCCTTAATACAATAATCTTAAAGAAAAGGTTACCTATAGTATGAGTGCACACACACAGTGTATATGAAAAGGGATTTACGAATGATATAGCTTTTTTATTTTTACAAATGATAGTATTAAATTTACTCTTTATACAGAGAACACATTGTTCTTTAGACAAGCTTATGAATCTAATTTCAAAGGGACTAAAGCCCACTTACAGAGTTCCTTCTATGGTATTCAACTAAGCCAAAAAACAAAAAATAAACAAAATAAAACAAAACAGCCTGTCTAACCTCCGCTTCATCCCTGCATAGGCAAGGTCTTGTTTGTTTTTTAAAACCCACTTCTTAAGCACTGAGAGCTCTCCACTGCTTCCCACAGTTTTCAGCAAAAGCGTAGGCCCCAGTTCCTCACATAAGGGAGAGCTTCCCCTTGCAGCTGGCTCCAAGGCTTCCATCTCCCTCCTAAGTTGGGAGCACAGGAAACTCCTACCAGCTCCAGGAACTGGGGCCCCATCCAGAGCAACTGGACCCATCTTCTAGTTCCAGAACTCCTTTGTGAAGCACCCACAATGTGCCTGGGAGGTATCTGGTATACAGTGAAGGCGGCATGGAATTTCAGTCTTTGGTGGCATTTTGAAAACGTGATTGCAGGCAGGGTTGGAGTTTGATTTGAAGCAGTTGAAGAAACCATGCCAGAGTAGAAGGGGTTACCCTGGCTTTCTCCAGGCCTCCAGAGTTCCTAGCGTTTTTCCTGTTGCCGACCCTGCATGTGAGCACGGATGTTTGGCTGGGAAAGCTGAGTTGCGCAATGCAAAGAACATCGAGACCTGGAGCAGGACTGGGAACTAAGAACGGCAGTGCTAATCCACTCGGGACCCTGCTCTTATCCAGCCTCAGCCTCCTCATCCATGAAATGGGACCAGTAACATCTACACTCATGGAGGTTGCTAGATTCCCGCCCCGGCTGACACAGCAGCGTGGCTCATGGATGGCGGGACTGTCATCTGGACTGAAAGAAAGAATGAGGCTTAGGACAAGAGGGATGGGCCTGTCCATTTCTCTCAGAACCCGAAGAGTATAGAATAGTTCTGTGTGGTCCCCTCCAACACCGAGCAACAGGAATGGTGTTTCCTCCAGCTGCGGCCACTTATTGAGAGCTGGCTGCTCCGCCTGCAGCACTTGGAACACTGCCATCATGACCCTAAATATATGTGTCTGTTGAATGAGAACTAATCATTGCTCTAAGCCCTTTATGAACACTTCCTGGAGGCAGGGTGAGCCCTGGGGAGGCACGCAAGGGGCCCTTCTTTTGGCCACCAGCCTCTTTATAACTTTCTAGGCCATGTGAAACCTTACTTCCTCTTCCCCCTACCCGCTCCACTCCTGCTGGCTAAACTAAGGCAGAGAGAGTCAGAAGATCCAGCTAACTGGAGGGATCCTAGGCAACTGCAATTCAGAACTGTAGCACCTAGTGTGGGTAAGTCACCCCTGTTGTTATTAACCACCCAGTGAAACTCCACCCAACATATCCTGCTCACAGATTGAGGTGTGGGATCCTTGTAGTCATTCCCCGAGCTCATTTTTGTATCAGAGAATATATGGAAAGCCCGGATGATCTTAGTCTAATACGATGTCTGAAACCTATTTATGAAATCTTGTGGAGCCTAGATAATCTCATAACAAAGCCCAAGTGTCAGATAGTCTCTTGGACAGACTACAGGATAGGATGCTCAGGAGTTAGCTGTCCCTTGGAGAGACTAGAGACTTCCCCTCCCCTCCGTAGACCTCTTGTTATCAGCTAGTATTTCAGAGGCCAGTGAACAGTGGCTCTGCAGTCTCGATGGGCAGTGTGCCCAGTGGGAAGGGCCTGTGGTAGAGCCCTCCCCTGGGACACAGGCCCCTGAACTTAACCACGAGCAGAAAGGTGAACCAGGAGCAGCTCACAAGGCAGGGAGACAGCCAAGGGATAAAGAACCCCATTATTCAGAACTATAAGAACCCCACTCTCTTACTCTGATCAATAGTAATACTGACCAAGAGTCAGGAACTATTAAGTGCTAATTTATTCAAGTCCTACAATCATCCCCATGTCACAATTGAGGAAACTGGGCAGAGAAGTTTAATTATGTCAAAGGCCACATCGCTATCATTGAGATAAGTGAGATACAACCACAAGTTGGCCTGACCTCAAAGGCCATGCTTTCAGGCATCATACCCACACTCCATCTCACTTCTTGGCATGAAAAAGTGAGCACCTTGAGGGCAGTGAGCCCTTGACACACCTACCACTCCTACATCCTAGGGCAAGATGTCCCTCTCACCTCCCCAGGCCCCAGTCAGCATCCCATCGGTGATACTGAAGACATAAGATACACCACCAATCCCTCTTGGCTCGGCTCGGCTCAGTCTCAGAACAATTTACTCCCACATTCTCAATTTTCTCCCAGATCTACAGGGAGCAGAAGTGGTTAGATTCTGGGCTTGAGCTGGAGTGCAGGCTGCATGTCGGGGCTGGGATAGGGAGAAGGAAATGAAAAATATGGATGATCCTCTGCCCTGACTGTTCTGTACATGGCTGTCTACCCGCTGAGCCTCGAGCAGTCACGTTAACAACAGAGCAGTGATCATCTAGGCAAGCCAAATCTTTTTACCTTCTCTGAAAATGGAGTTGGAATAGAACATGGTTCCAGGGTCCTTGGAACCCTGGAACTTACATTGATTCAGTTAAACTGAAAAACAAGACCACGGTGTATGTTATCTGAACCCAGTGACCACAAAACCGTTTTTGATTGAGAGCTTAATTTAAAAAAAAAAAAAAAAAGGAGCAGGATATGGTTTCTTGATGGCATGGAGCCACTTCCCCCCATACTTCTAGCTTCCTGTGCTAAGAAGCATTCCGTCACTTTAGCACCTTCTCACCAAGACAATAGGTTACATTTTCCCATCTAAGAACATCGGCTTGAAATAACAGATGGAGAAGCAGGAGTGTGGACGTGGGTCTTCAGAGCCATTGAGGACAATGATTAATGGGTTTCCCAGGTTTGCTATCAGCTATTCCAGACACTATGGTAGGGACTGTTCTTAGAGCATGTTATACCAAAGGCCATTTCACAGGCACTCCAGGGAGCAGGTCAGCCTACGCATTCCCAGCCCATGAGTTCAGCCTGGAGGTGAGCCAGGGAAAGCCAAGGTGGACAGCAGAAAGGCCAGGAAAGGTCTGAGGCCCTCTGATTCTCAGTGCTGATTCAGGAGAGGAGAGACTAGCTCTGATCCCAACTGGTTTGGCCTTAATTAAAAGAAAGACACAGAAACACAACATATTTCAGAGAAAGCTTAGTGAGGCCATCTGCTAAAACCTCTTCTAGCACACAAGAGCAGACCCGACACAATGGGGAGGAAGAGAGAAAGGCATTTACGTCTTTGGAATTTCTATGTGCTAGAAAACTGGCAAAAATTATTTTAATATTGCTGGTTTCCAGATGAGAAACTCACAATTCAAGCCACTATAGTAATGGGCCCAGGGTCACTGGAGTAGATACTTGACCAGGGTCCCTCACAGGCTCTTATCAGCATTCTCCATGGCCTGCCCCACACAGGCAGGTCCCAGACTGCCCTTGACTCTAGAGGCCAGCCAGCTCTGCTACATCAGACCAGGGGACCATAAACATTTTATGCCACAGGTTACTTTGGTAGGCTGGTGAAACCGCCAGATACCGTCTCAGACTATAAATGTACAGAACACACATTTAACACATCTAACAATATTTTAGTAATATCGAGTACTTTATATATTTCCAAATAGTAGTAAGTGTAAACCATAGATTGAGATATCTGCAACAACTATAAGGATGAGTGAAAATAGCTTTGGTTACTATTGGCGACAAGGTCATAGGGACTCCTAATGGAAATTTGCTACTGACATTCATGGCTGGGAGAAAAGCTACATTTCGGTTAGATGTTAATAAAAAAAAAGATTTCACCCCCCCCATCCAAGTTCATAGAAGATCGATCTCTCTCTCTCTCTCTCTCTCTCTCTCTCTCTCTCTCTCTCTCTCACACACACACACACACACACACACACACACACACACACACACACACACACGACAGCAAATACTCATATGAAAAGACGTCAAAGATGTCGACAGAAAATGCAAATTTAAAAAATTTGTTTTAAAGTTGAATTTTAAATCAAGTTAGACACATCTACTTACTACATGTTGGAATTTCTGAGTCACTGATATTGGAGAGATTGTAAAACAAATTGTTAAAAAATGATTTTAAATAAATGGTGCTGGGAAAACTGGGTCGCTACATGCAAAAGAATGAAGCTTGACCACTACCTCACACCATACACAAAAATCAACTCAAAATGGATTAAAGAACTAGACATAAGACCTGAAACCATAAAATACATAGAAGGAAATATAGGCGAAACACTACGGGATTTGCACATCAAAGACATCTTTACAGACACATCACCCAAAGCAGTGATAGTGAAGAGAAAGATAAACAGCTGGGACTACATCAAATTAAAGAGCTTCTGCACAGCAAAAGAGACAATAACAAAAACAAAGAGAAACCCCACCAACTGGGAGAACATTTTTGCACCCAACACTAATGATAAAGGACTGATCACAAAAATCTGCAAAGAGCTGATGAGACTCAGCAACAACAAAGAAAATAATCCAGTCAAAAAATGGGCAGAAGAGCTAAAAAGAAACTTCTCTGAAGAGGAAATGCAAATGGCCAACAGACATATGAAAAAATGTTCAACATCACTTGTAATCAGGGAAATGCAAATCAAAACTACCATGAGATACCATCTCACACCAGTGAGAATGGCACATATTAAAAAAACTAGCAACAACAAATGTTGGCGAGGATGTGGAGAAAAAGGAACTCTTGTGCACTGTTGGTGGGAGTGCAAACTGGTCCAACCACTATGGAGAGCTGTGTGGAGATTTCTGGACCTACTAAACATAGGGCTTCCATATGATCCAGCAATTCCACTCCTAGGTATTTACCCAAAGGACACAGAAACATCAATTCCAAAGAGCACCTGCACTCCTATGTTTATAGCAGCACTGTTTACAATAGCTAAGCTTTGGAAACAACCCAAATGCCCAAAAATAGATGACTGGATCAAGAAGATGTGGTACATATATACCATGGAATATTACTCAGCATTCAAAAAAGATAAACACATGCAATTTGCAGCAACATGGATGGCACTGGAAGGGATCATGCTCAGCGAAATAAGCCAAAAAGAAAAAGAAAAATACCGGATGGTCTCACTCATAGCAGGAATCTAGAAAACTTAAATAAGGGACCAGGAAAATGAATATAAGAAAGTGAAAATCAAAATCAACAAAAAACTATGAACCAGAGACACTTGTTGGGGGGTGGGGGGCGGGAGGGGAAGGATTGGGGTCAGAATGGGGCGTTTGCAATTGTATGGGGGAATATAAAAATAAAATTTAATATTAAAAAAAAAAAAAAACAAAAACAAAAACAAAAAAAAAAATGATTTTAATGGAAACCCTATTGTGAATCTATGTAAATGAAACAAAATAAATTGGATGCTGGTGCTGATACAAAGCTCCAAGGGCTGTCCTTAGCCTCAAATTTCAAACTACAAATTCATCACACAGCTTCATGATATCAGGACATTAACTGAGAACCTCTAATGAACTCAGGATGAAGTTCTCAAATAGTAAATTCATGGATAGGAAGAAATATTACTCAACTCAAATATTTAATTAAGATTTCTTTTGAAAATAAAGAATAGTGCCTGAGTCCACTGCATCCTTCATCCTTTGCATCCTTCACAGCCAACACTGAGAGGTGAAGAGATGGGGTGGTTTGGAAGATTTCATATCTTTCCCAGTCACTATATGCACTGATGTCCTCAAACAAAGGTCAGTCAACTGGACACAAAATTCTGGGACCCTGCTTTTGTATTCTTTCATTTATCCCTGCAAAATTCCTGGGAAGACCTTTATCCCAATTAAGCCTGTTTCTCCAACTATAGAGATGATAACTCCAGCCCTTACTCCCTTCCAGTTACTGTGCCCAATGAGATGTTGGGTGCAAAATTGCTTTGTAAGCAGAAACTTTATAATATCGTGGTGCTTCACTAATTTCTAATGGTACATTGTTCAACATGAGCTGGAGCCCAGAGGGAAAACACATTAGAGGCCCCTCGGCCTCTAATGAGGGGATTGTAAATCAATGCCACAGGCACCTGTGCACAAGCTGGGCAACTGCAGAGAGGTCAGTGATGAGCTCTTTATGGAAAATCTTCCTGCCAAGAAAATATAGAAACAAGGGAAGAGTTTGGGCCTGTGAAAACTCAGGTTTGCAATCCCTTGCAGAAGTTCACAGCCCACAACCTCCCCACTCCACTGGCCTCAAGAACCAGGGCTTAGAGGTCATGACTAGTATCTCTCTAGGGAGAAGAGGTTCAGGCGATGGTGACCCGCTATGTGGGAAAGTGGCCAAGCAGAAGAGGCGTGATAATTGCGAAGGTCTTGGCTGACTCGGGGGCACCCAGAATTCTACTGGCACAGTGGGGATGAAGCCAGGTTATAATGAGTTGGGAATAAGAGGAAGGTGAAGCCTTTGTAGCAAGGAAGACAGATCATCTTCACCAGGAGTTTGGTTGAGAAGGGAGGAAGAAACAGCTAATAGCCATTGGTTTCTGTGGAAGGGGGATGATGGCAGTTTAAAGGGAAGGACCTGAAGGGGTAGAGAGGAAGATGTGGGATGGGAACAACCACTGTTGAAGCTTCCACAGAACAGGAAACTGGCTGGACTTTCATAAAGACAATCCTTGCCACACAAAGTTGCTCAGCATTAAGCTGTCATAACCAGGTACTGAGAGTGCAACTGGGGTTCTGCTGCTGTCAGTACAGGAGGCCCTGGAGGACAGGGCAGGGCTAGAGTCAGCTCCCCGAAGGTGGACTCAGGGCATTGAGATGGTGTAAGCATGATCATAAAGACAAGTCCCAAGGCCCAGGAAGGGGAAGAGGAGCTTAGGCTGACAGATGGGTGAGAAACAGAGGAACTATCTGGACATGAAAATCTGGGTTGGCGGCAGGTTTTGTGAGAGTGGCCCAGTGAGAGAAGCAGGGGCTTTGAGTTCTGGTCAGAGAGGAACATTGTACATCAGAGTTAGGGGGAGCAGCTGCGGGTGCTGGAAGGGGTTGCAGAGGTGGCGGTGGGAGGTGGAAGTTGCTGGAGCCGCCAAGGGTGAGGGCCTCCAGGAAAGGGTGTTAATGAGGTTGGAGGCTAGAAGCTCTGTGAACACTGGCCAGAGAGTGGAGGAGAGGCAGAGAGCAGCAGGAGTGTGGCCAGTGTAGGCCTGTGTGAAGTGAGTTCTGGGAAACAAGTTATGAGTAGGACACAGGTCCATCAGACAGGACACCAGTCCAGAAGGGTCGGGAATGGGGTGTACAGCAGGCACAGGGAGTCAGTGAATAGAGCAGAGATGGACAGGCAGACCTGGGTGTGAAGGATGACTCTGCAGGGGTGGGTCACTGGGCTGCACAGGAGGAGAGTCAAGAGATTTCAGAGACCAGTGACTGCAATCTCTTGGGTGAGAGATCACTGCTTCATCAAGTGGGAACAGTGGGAATGAAGAGAGGGGGTGGATATGAATAAAATCGCAAGCTAACAGGACACACCAGTGCATCAGATGTGGGGGCAGAAATGAGATGGGAGTTCAAGGCGACTGAGGGTTTGGAACCTTCAGAAATTGAAGCCATAGAGGAAGAGACACAGGTTGCAGGAAGAAGATGATGAATGTGGTTTAAAGGTAGCTGAGAGGGAACCTGAAGATGTCCCTGAGTTACCGAAAGGGGGTTTTGGGGCTCACGAGGTACAGTGACACAGACATAGAGAGTCAGCTTCAGGGGGGTTGCTAGTTGAGTGCGGCTAAGATTTCCCCTGAGAAAGCACAGCCGGCAGAACCAAAAACCATCTGAGATAAGCCCGCGGAGGACACTATGTATGGACCATGGAAAAGGGCAAAGCATGTGAAGATGGATGACCTTAAACAATGGATCAAAAAAATTGTGCCACAAATAGTTTCAAGGAGGAGGAGGTAATTAACAGTTACCAGTTATGTTAAATTCATTTCCTATACAAGCAACCTTCACTACAGCCCTGTGAGACAGTAACTCTGAGTGTCATTAGTCCCATTTTGAACATGAAGAAACAGACTCGAAGAGGCAAAGTCGTACCGCTGAGTAAGCAGTGGAGCACTGCTCAGAGAGAGTTTTTAGAATAAAATCTGAACCTGTTACAAAGGGCCCCATGAAAGGACCTTCAGGGACCTGCCTCCTGCCATCCCACGCCCCAGCCTCACCTCTCACCCCTCCCCTTTGCTCACTCCACTCTGGCCTTCTCTTGGGGGGCTTACTTCTTCTTCCCACAGGCCAAATTTTCCCATCTCAGGGCCTTTGCACTTGCCCTCTCTGACCAACCAGCTCTTTGCTGAGCTGACTGCTCCTCACTGTAGGTGTCAGCCTAGATGTCCACCTCCCTGGCATCCTGTCTATAACCAACTCCACTCCGCCAGTTCTCTCTGTCACAATGCTCCATTCACATCCTTCTTAGGATGACAGTGTAAAATTACCATTGTTTGTTTCTGTCCTTTTTTGACTAGACAGAAAGCAACACAAATATCAGGGTCTCCTCTTCAGCCTTCTCTCGGTGAAGAGATACAAAAATGGGCACGTTGATAGGAATCACTGAATGAGTGAGTGCATAAGTAAGTGAATGAATACATGCCCTCTTGGGTAGTGATACATGTTATGGGCATTCGGGGTGATCTTCTTCCTTCCAAGAAAATTTTGTATGAGAATGATCAGGTCTGTCCTTATCTTGACTACAAGTCTGGATTCAGCCTGTCCCTAACTGCTGTCTATGGTGAAAGAGCAGGCAGCTTCTCTAAAACAGGACAGGATGCAATAAATTCCTTAGGCCTGAGGTGACTGTTGCAGATGAGACTTTAGCCTTCCTTTGTTTTATTTTTCATCTCTAAGATTTCGAAATTTTTTCCATGAGGAAGTTTGATCATGTGAATTTTTGCTCAAAAACCTTGGAGTAAAGGCCAAGTTCTTCCAATGGTTTCATGGCCCACTTGACCCTGGCTAATCTCTTACCATGGGTGCCTGACTCCCTCCAGTCCATCTGCCTCCTCACTTCTTTGAGAACAGACTGAGCACACCCCTATGTCAGCTGTGCCGCACCTGCTGCTGTTTCCTTTGTCTAGAATTCTCTTCCCTCTAAGAACATGCTCATGGACGCATTTCAGGCCTCTGCTCAAATGTCACCTTCTATAGAAGGTCCCCCAGCACATCCTGCAGGAAATAGCAGCCCACCTGTGCTCCGGACACCCACATTTCTCTCACCCTGCTTTTGCATCTTTATTCTCTGTTCCACTTATCACCACCCACCAACACACACACACACGAGCATGTACGTACACTCAGGCCACACCTGTTTATTTACTGTCTGTCTTTTACTGAGAAGAGTGCAAACTCCAAGAGGGATATTCCATGTACTGCTGCATCCCTGGTGTCTGGCATGTAGCAGACACTCGAAATGATTTTTTGAATGATTTAATAATAGTGAGAAATGAAACTTAGGAAGAACAATTTAAAAAATAAGAGTAGAGGCCTCCCTAGTGGTGCAGGCAGTTGAGCGCAGTGCTGTGAAGGTGTCCACAGCCTCTGCAGTGCGGATTCAGTCCTGGCAGGCCAGCGAGAAACTCACATGGCATGGCAGACCTCTCCTGTCTCGCCTGCTGCTCCCCTCAGCAGTGTATTTCAGTCAATCTGCTGATTCTGTTCCCCATTCTGTGGTGAATCCTCTCACCCTCCCACACATCCGGCCTATACCCGGTTCATGTATAAATAAATAAGTCTTTTAAAAAAATAAAAATAAAAATAAAAAATAAGAGTAAGTGGAAATATATTGAGGGTGGGGTTCCCCAGAAAGCTAAATACAGAATTACCAGATGATTTAACAAATCTACACCTAGGTAAGGACCTGAAAGAACTGAAAACAGGAACTTGAACTGATGCTTGTACCCCAGTGTTCACTGAGGCATTATCCAAATAGCCAAAAGGTGGAAACAACCCCCATTCGTCCATCAGCGAGTGTACAGAGAAGGATACATGGCACATACACAATGGGCTATTTTATTTAGACTTAAAAAGGAAGGAAATACTGACACACACCACAGCATGGATGATCCTTGAGGATAAGAGGCTAAGTGAAAGAAATCAGTCATGAAATGACAAACACTGTACAAGTCCACTTATATTAAGTGCCCAGAATGGTCAAATTCATGGGAACAGAAAGGAGAAGGGTGTTTGCTGGTGCTGGGGGCTGGGGAGAGTGGGGAGTTACTGTCAAGTGGGTTATGTGATTTCAGTTTAGGGAGATGAAAAGGTTTGGAGAGATGGATGGTGTGATGTTTGCACAACCATGTGAATGTGCTTAATGCTGCTGAACAGCAGACTTGAAAGTGGCTGAAATGATCAATTTTATGTTGTGTATATTTTACCACAATTAAAAAACTCCTACTCATTTCACTTACTAGAAAACTAAGATTGAATGACTTAAATCTATATATCTACTTTTTCTATTTTGAGGTTTATTTATTTATGTATTTATTTATTTTTTGCTTAGAAGAACTGGGATGAAGGTCAGAGGTGTAAGGGGGTGAGAGGAGTCACCAGAGACAGAGTGGGCAGCAGAACAGGCAGGTCTACTGAGATACACTGCTGAGGGGAGCAAGGGGTGAAACAGGAGGGGTCTGCTGTGCCATATGTGGGTTAGCTCCCTGGCTGGGATCAAACTCAGGCCTTAGCAGTGATAGCACTGAGACTTAACCCCTAGGCCACCAGGGAGGCCTGATTTATGGAATTTAAACACAGATTAAATATTTCTGATAACAATTTAGCATTCAAATGGAGGTGGGCCAATAGACTAACACATACATCGGCTTTCAAGGCCTAGTACAAAAATGTAGAATATCTTATTAATAACTTTTATAGTGACTGCAGGTTGAAAAGTTTTGATAAATTGGGTTAAATATTTTTAAATTGAAAAAAGAGGCAAATACTGTTTAAAAATGAACAATGATGTAAAAATAAAAAAAAAATAGTATAAAAAAAAAGAAAAAAAAAAGGAAGGAAGTTCTGACACAGGCTACTATACAGATGAACCTTGAGAGGATTATGTTAAATGAAATATACCAGATGCAAAGAGACAAATTATCATATGATTCTAATTATATGAAATGCCTAGAATAGGAAACTGTATAGAGACAGAAAGTAGAACAGAGACAAGAGGGGCCATGGGTGGAGGGATGGGATGTATTCTTAAGGGTACAGAGTTTGGGATAATGAACAATTTTGGAAGTAAAAAATGGTAATGGTCGTGTAGCACTGAATGTTACTAATGTTGCTGAATTTTCTACCTAAAAGGGTGAAATGACAAATGTTATGCTATATCTATGTAGACATCTATGTCTATAGATGTCTATATCTATATAGATATATCTATCTCACAATAAGAAAACACAGATCAGGAGTGGAGGGAAGGAACAGATGGAAGAGATCAGTTTCTTAAAGCCAGAGAGCGCAATGAACAGTTGCAGAGCTAATATCAACACGCAAACTCCTTGGGTGAAGGGGAGGGAAACCTCCCTGGACTCATTCTGTAGATTTGCACATGAAGGAATTTCCCCAAGTATGTTCCTCAGATTAGACAGCTCTTCCTGGAAAAAGGACTTACAATAAAAGTCTTCCCACTGCTGAGTTCCCGTGGACAGTAATTGGGTAAGCGTTTGCTATGGTGTATTTCTATCTCTTAAGACTATGATGCAAGAAGCGGGGTGTAGAGAACTCCAGGGTGCAGCAAAATATGTTCCACACAGCTAAAGGAATTGGCAGGTCCTGAAGTTATTTGGTTTATTCCTCAAGAAGATTCATAGATGTTAAAGGTAAATAGTTTTTAATGTAATGTTACATATAATCAGGTAAACACATGTGTGTGCCTGTGAACACACAAATATCCTACACTATTTATGCACAACTTACTCCCCCTTAAATATACACTTTTATAACTACATATGCTACATAGTGCACTATTTTTATTGGTTTATATGTTAAACATGTTTTAAAG
The DNA here is from genome assembly GCF_014898055.3 of Talpa occidentalis. Lineage (NCBI taxonomy): Eukaryota > Metazoa > Chordata > Mammalia > Eulipotyphla > Talpidae > Talpa > Talpa occidentalis. Next base: position 17,539 of record NW_023601428.1, read on the forward strand.
AGAACTGGCAGCTGGGTAGGCAGACCATCCTATATCAAAACTGAGGTCTGTGTAGCCTTCTACCCTTGTCTCTAGCAAATCTCATTTGTGAAAACCCAAGTAGAAAAGATCTAATTGCTTGAATCTACAGGGTATTTGGTTCTCTTGTACAGTTTGACTTCTGATCCATCCTGTTTCCTCCCCCATTCCTTTCATAAGTATTGATCGCTAATAAACAGCTTGCATTCCAAACACCTTGTAAGGATCTGCTTTTGAAGAACTCAGGCTGTAACAAATACCAACTATGCATCAATCATTATTCTAGCTCCACAAGCAGCCAGATGCTAGTCAAGGCCTAGACAAGACCGAGCTCATCATCCCCACGCTACAGGGAAAGGATAACCAGAGAGCGAAGCTCAGATGCAAATTTGGACAGATGTTTAAATAAGAAAATAAAAGGATTGGCTGTTATTGGCTTCTGCAAACTCACTATCAAGACTTAGAAATACCAATCCTCACCCAGGATAGCTCTGGAAAGGAAAACTATATATGTTGTAGTACCTTATTTGTGCAGTTCCAAAAAGAAACCTCTTGAGCTATAGAGTTCATTCATCTAGTCCCTGAGCACCTTCCCTGTGCTAAGCCCTATGCTGGTACCTGAGATCCAGGGATGAGTCAGACATGGTCCCTGACCTCAGTGTGTGAGAAAGAGAGACCCCCAATAAGCAATCTATAAAGGACATCAATCAGCAAAATATCAGTGGGACCAATGTGGAAGCCCACAATAGGCACCAAACCCAACTGAGGATGAATTAAGGGAAGGAGCAAGTAGAAGAGGTCAGGGAGGACTCCCTGGGAGAGGTGATGCTGGCTTAACCAGATTCATAAAGAGAACAAGTTCACGAAATCAGAAAGAGGCCCCAGCTCAGCACAAACAATACAGCTCCATGGACAGAGCTATAAAAGCTCCCTTCATTTGATAACATTTTGAAGAGGAATGTATACATTGGCATTGGTTCTTTTAAAGAGCATTTATCTTTTACTGATAAAACAAACTTCTTAATGAAACCATGTGTATTTGTTTCAATTACAAAGCACTATGCAAGTGTTGGGTGGTAACAGTAATTAAATTGTTGTGATTGTGATTGTTACAAGGGCGGCAGCCATGCCTACCATAGTGCTGTTCTTCACTCAGAGGCCCCATTCAAAGCCACCCCACCCAGACTCCAAGACCCACAGGGGGTCAACTCCAATGCCATTCAGCAAAGCCAAGGAAATTCTAGTGGGAACCACCCTGGCCTGGTAGATCCCTTTTAAAGAAGAACTCTTCCTGTCCTGTACCATGGGTGGGAGCACCCACTGGAAGAACTTCCAGAGAGGAGAATTTGACCAGGTCTGTAATATTTTCAATGCAAGGTACACAATCTTTGACTCAGAAATCCTCTATTTCTAGCCACAAGCTATCCCACAAGATACGCTTTCATGTATATGCAAAGCAATATGAGAAATATACAGCAACACTGTCTAAAAGCAATATGCCAGAAATAAGCTAAGCAGTCAAATGAATCGTCATCTAGATATAAAATGGGAAACCTTAAAAAAATCATGAAAACACTAGCAGGAAACTATAAATTGGAAACATTCAGCAGGGGACGAGGAGGAGGATTAAAACGGGCGGGAAGAGCACAAGAAGCTATGGTGATGGTTCACAGGTGACTTGATGGTGGGGATTCTACGGGGACTACACCTAGGAGGAGAAATCAAACATTGTACAAAAATGAACAATTATGTAAAAAATATGTATAAAAGTATTACCAAAAACCATGAAAATATTTTATTATTATTTTATTTTATTATTTGATCCCTTTTTTTATGCTGAAATAAACAATCTCCAAGATATATTTTTGAGTGGAAAAAGCAGGGTGCCCAACAAATTGATAAAAAGATCTTCCATTAAGAAATTAAACGAAATGCAAAGCCTTTCAGGAAGGACATCCAAGAGAGACTGTACAATGGTGACTCCAAACAGGAGGTCAAGAAGCCTGGAGAAAAGAGACTTCTTTTCATGGTGTAGTTTGCTTGAATTATATTTTTATAATGACAATGCATTTTTTTAACTGAAAGATATCAAATTAGTTTTTTCTTAAACAGGCAAAAACAAGTCTTTATTTATAAAATGTATTTATTTAATGAACTGCTGTGAACCTGGATTAGCCACTTTCTATGAAGACAGCCAAAACCCAGGATATTTCATCTTACTTTAATATTGTGGGGAATTGAATTTACTGAAGTTCAAATATAATGTGTACCCCCCACCCCATACTCCATGTGGAGCTTTGGGGACACATGTAGCAATTAACATGGCTCAATTGGTAAGCCAGGCTTGCCAGCTTGTCTAAA
>NW_023601430.1:0-19878 GCF_014898055.3 Talpa occidentalis
TGGAACAGACAAATATACTGATGTACGCAGACAGGCTGCCCTTCCAAAAGATGTCCTAGTTGAAATTAATAAACTAGCAGTTGCCTCATGGAAAAAATTTACCTTCACCTGAGCACAAAACCCACTAATCTCACTGATATACACCAACGCCAGGATGGAAATGTACCAGGATTTTGTGGCTAGATTAGAAACTGCTCTGGATAAGGTTCTTCCATCCTCTGAAGCACGGGATTTGTTGTTTAAACAACTTGCATGGGAAAATGCTAATTCCCTTTGTAAAGAATTAATTAGACCCATAAGAAAAACTGGTACACTTCAAGATTACATTAAAGTTTGCTAGAGCTTCCCCAGCGGTTGTTCAAGGCATTGCATATGCTGCAGCAATGAAAGGACAACCTTTCGCCGCTTTTGTTCAGTCAATGCCTCATGGGCGGCGTAACAATCAGGTTTCATGCTTTAGCTGCGGCCAGCCAAACCACACCTCCAAAAATTGCCCCAACAAAGCCCAAGTAATTGCTGAACTTAAACGCCCTATCCACCAGGCCCATGCCCTCCTTGCAAAAAAGGTAATCATTGGGCCAACGAATGTCGTTCTAAATGGCATAAGGATGGCCATAAATTAACCCCTAATTCTAAACAGTCAATTGACTCAAAAAATTCCAGAGGGGCAAGCCCTCAGCCCCGTAAAAGAAAAGGGTCTCATCAACAACCCCCCAAGCCCAATTCCCCTTCCAAGTGTCAGTTTATGACCTCCCCCGGGCACCCCGGGCAGTGCTGGTTTGGATCTAGCTGCCATCAAGGATGTTTTATTGTCTTCCACAGAAGATGTGCAATTAGTTGAAACTTATTTAAAGGGACCGCTGCCGCTGGCTCGGTCGGACTAATAATTGGTCGGAGTTCAAATTACAAAAAGAATTTTGAGGTGTTGCCAGGTATTGTTGATGCGGATTTACAGGCCTAGTCAAAGTTATGATCCGTCCGTTAAAGGAAACTATTCAAATTCACAAAGATCAAAGAATAGCTCAAATTCTAATTTAAATTATGTCAAACTCCCAAACCCAGTTTTAAAAGACAAACGGGGAGACGGTGGTTCGGCTCCACCGAGGTCGTGGCTTGGACACAGCCCATTACAAACAGAGACCTTTACAGACAATATATGTTAATGGACACCCCTTCACGGGATTATTGGACACTGGTGCTGACAGGTCATGCATAGCTGGCAAAGACTGGCCCTCGTCATGGCCCATTACTAATTCCTCATCTACTTTAATTGGTTTAGGCATGGCAAACAATGTAGCTCAAAGCTCTCAGGTTTTACATTGGCAAATGAATGAGCATTCTGGTCTCTTTCAGCCATATGTGATTCCTTCCTTGCCCTTTTCGTTATGGGGCCGTGATGTGATGGAATCTATGGGGTTAACTCTCACCGCTCCTGATTTAATTGATGAACAGGCTTTTTCTTAGGGGCCATTGAGGAAAATTTATTTGCTGATAAAATTGCTTGGAAAAACAATGATCCTGTCTGGATACCTCAATGGCCCCTTACATCTGACAAAATCCAGGCTATACATGACATTGTCTCTGACCAATTACAAAAAGGAATTTAGAGCCCTCTAACAGTCCGTGGAATACTCCTGTCTTTGTAATTAAAAAGAAGTCAGGAAAATGGAGGCTTCTTCAGGACCTCCGCTCAATTAATGACACTATGCATGACATGGGAGCCCTTCAACCAGGCCTCCCCTCCCCTGTAGCTGTTCCAAAACAAAATCATATCATAATTATTGATTTGCAAGACTGCTTTTTTCACTATTAAACTACACCCTGATGATTCTCCTCGGTTTGCCTTTAGTGTTCCATCCGCTAATTTTAGCCAACCCTGGCAACGCTTTCAATGGAAAGTCCTGCCTCAAGGCATGAAAAATTCTCCTACTTTATGTCAAAAATTTGTTGATCAGGCTTTACAAGCTACCAGACATAAATTTCCTGATGCATATATCATTCATTACATGGATGACATTCTCCTGAGCCACTCCTCTAAGGAAGGTGTGGAACGCTTTTACAATGTGTAATTACTGACCTGACCTCCTTTGGTCTTGTCATTGCTCCTGACAAAATTCAGCGTGATCGACCACTTAACTATCTGGGAAAAACCATTCATGATGATTTCATCATGACTCAAAATCTTCAAATCCGCCTTGATAAACTTTCCACATTAAATGATTTTCAAAAATTGCTTGGAAACATTAATTGGATTCGTCCTTATCTTAAAATTACTACAGGTGATTTACACCCTCTTTTCCAGATATTACAGGGAGATCCTAACCCTAAATCACCTAGGTCCTTGACACCCGAGGCTCTCTCAAAACTGCATTTGGTTGAACAAAAACTTTCTGAAGCTAAAGTTTCTCAAATTGATTATTCATCACCATGGGAATTACTTGTCCTTAAAACTGAATTCACCCCTACTGCCTGCCTGTGGCAATCAGGTATTCTTGAATGGCTTTATTTAGCACACAATCAAACAAAAATGGTTACATCTTATACATCTATGTGTGCATTTCTGATAATGAAAGGTTGACACGTTCCAAAGAACTGTTTGCCAGACTTCCTGCCACTATTGTTGTCCCATATACTAGAACACAGTTTGAATTTCTGCTTCAAAATGATGATGACTGGGGCATAGCCTTGCTCAATTTTCCTGGTCAGGTCAAATTCCACCTGCCACAGCACCCTATTTTAAAATTTGCGACGGAAACTGCTTTAACTTTTCCAAGAATTGTTTCCTCGCAGCCTCTGCCCGGAGCTGCCGTTGTTTTTACTGACGGTTCCTCCTCTGGAATTTTGGCAGTATATCATCCTGATCAGCCTCCTATACAGCGTTTCTCTAAAGGAATTTCTGCTCAGCAGGCTGAAATCATTGCTGTAACACTTGCTTTAGAGCATTACACATGTCCTTTGAATTTATATTCTGATTCTAAATATGTTGTCTCTTTGTTTCCGGCAATTGAAACTGCCTTGATATCTGGGTCATCCCATATTTCTTCCTTACTGGCTCATTTACAAACACTGCTACGAGCCAGAACACAAAAATTATTTATTGGCCACATTAGAAGTCATTCTAATCTGCCTGGATCCCTGTCCTTAGGTAATCAAATGGCTGATTTACTTACAAAATCTTCAGCTGTCATGACGGTGGCTCAGGCTCAAGAGAGCCATGCTCTTCATCACCAAAATGCTAATGCTCTACGTCACCGTTTTCAAATTACTAGAGAACAAGCCAGACAAATTGTTCGTGAATGTCCTTCTTGTCCGGATGTTCATCATCCTCCCAAACTAGGAGTTAATCCTCGAGGTTTAAAGCCTCAAGTTCTCTGGCAAATGGATGTAACTCATGTCCCCTCTTTTGGGAGACTTTGTTTTGTTCATGTAACTGTTGATACCTTCTCACATGCAGTTCATGCCACTGCCCGTACTGGTGAGGCAGTGAAGGATGTTATTCAACACCTTACTGCATGTTTTGCGGTGTTGGGTAAGCCATTAAAATTAAAAACTGACAATGCTCCTGCATATACTTCCAAATCATTTCAGTCATTTTGTGCCCAATGGCGTATTGCTCATGTTACTGGCATCCCTTACAATCCACAAGGTCAAGGTATTATAGAAAGAACTCACCAAACATTAAAAACTCAACTTGACCGTCTACAAAATGTAGCCCGTTTTATTCCCCTCAACATCTTTTGCAACATGCTCTGTTTGTAATTAATCATCTTAATTCAGATGACAAAGGTGTCACCCCTACGGTGCGGCATTGGGGATACACTGATGTTTCCCATTTGCCTCAGGTCAAATGGAAAGACCTCCTCACTGGAGCCTGGAAAGGCCCAGATTTACTGCTTGCCTCAGGGCGAGGTTATGCTTGTATTTTTCCTCAGGATGCCGACTCCCCTGTCTGGATTCCGGACAGACTCATCCGCCACTGCCCGTCGGTCCGGTCCCGAGCGAGAGCTCAGGCTATCCGCCACCGACGGCAGATGGCGCGTTTGACGAGGAGGATGCGTCGCCTTCAACTCCTGCGGGAGCATCCCAACCGCCTTCCAACCTGGGGTCATATAAAGGCCCTCGCGATGATGGCTGAACACCTGGTGCAACAAAATAATGTTCCACGCACTGCCTTATCAATTTTCATGGCAATTATTGCCATTTTGGCAACTCAGTCTACGCCCGTACAAGCGGCACATTTCTGGGCTTATGTTCCCGAGCCACCTTTTCTGCACCCAGTTCCCTGGACAGAAAACTCTGTCATAAAAGTTTATGTAAATGACACCAACCTTCTTGGTGGCTTGGCTGATTTTCACTCTGAACACATGGTTTCTTCCCCTATTGATTATGACGGTCTATCTGATGACCCTCCACTTTGTGCCTATGCTAACTCTGTATCCCTTCCTGGTTGTATGATGCTACATTATGTTTTCATGTTCACTGATGCACCACCTCGCACTCCCCCTAAAAACCATCAAACAAACAACAAAGACCGTGTCGTCTGGGATTTAACGTTCATGGCCTTGGAACAATTAATAGCAGACGATGAAATCCGCACCTTCTCCTCACCGCCCTTTACTCCCCCTTTTCCCAACTGTGTTCAAAAATACCGGGATGTTGACCAATACTGGGATTCACTTATTTCCTACCCAGTTTGGCTGCACTGTGGTTTTTCTCAAGCAATGCCTATATCCCCTCTTATGTCTCAGTTTACTGTATATGATTTTTCATTTGCTGTTCCAACCCTTCCCTATAGAAGGTTCTCTGTTGGATGGGTGCCACCTATGTATGCTTTTAATCATCACAATAAGACTTATTTACAGCCTGAACTTTTTCGTCTCTTCGCTGCCTTTGATGATGTAATTTTCAGACAACCTGGACAGGACACTGCTAAGATCCCAGTGCGTGCCTGCGTTGGATACCCCTTGCTCTACTTCTGGGAAATGCCACAGCTACACGCATTCAATTGCGTGGGACTTCTTACTCTGTACATTGTTCTGGCTGTGTTATTACTAATTGTATCACCCCCTCTCTTGCTCGTATATATCCTGTGGTGGTCTTACTTAAAAGACCCCCCTATGTTATGTTACCTGTTGATTTACATGATATGCCTTGGTATGATAATACTGCCATGCAAGTTTTAGATGAAGTACATGCCCTTCTTCGTCCTAAACGTTTTATTGCCACCCTTATTCTAGGAATTGCTGCTCTAATTTCCCTGGTTACCTCCTTAGCTACTTCCTCTGTTGCTTTAATTCAGGAAACTAAGACAGCTTCTTTTGTAAATGACCTTACCAAAAATGTGACCATGGCACTCTCTGTGCAGCGGGACATTGATTACAAGTTAGAAAGAAAGATAAATGCCCTGGAAGAAATTGTTATTGCCATTGGAGATGAAGTTCAGCTGCTTAAGCAGCAATTATCCACTCGCTGCCACGTTCACTTTCGTTTCATTTGTGTTACACCTTTGCGTTATAATTCCTCTCTACATTGGAATCTTACTAAACATCACCTATTGGGCATCTGGCATGACAATGACCTCTCTCATGACCTTGCATCTCTTCAGTCTGAAATCTCTGCTGTCAGTAAATCTCACCTAGATACTTCAGTCTCTTCCTTTGCCCATTCTCTGGCTTCCACTCTCCAATCTTTAACTCCTACTCACTGGTATCATCTTGTTCTCTCCTTCCTTGTTCTTTCCCTACTTGTCCTGCTTCTCTGTTTGTTTATTCCCTTCTGTGTCCGCTCACTTCACAGGTCCATCTACCGCATCCAGTGTGACATGTATGCTTACCAACTTCGTTCTAAAATCAAAGGGGGACCTGCTGCACCTCCCCCTGCAGTGACCCTCAGGGCTAATGGCTGTTACCATGGTCCCTGAGGTCCGGCGTGGGCAAGGAACCATGCGCGCAGGGGGAGAACAGCAAACTCCTTAAGATGCAGAGAAGCCGAATGCCTGTCAAGAAATAATGACCACCAGAAGCTGCCACAAAGATGATTAAAAGAAATGCTGACCACTTGGAACCTTATCTCGCTTTCTCAAGGCCCATAAACTTTATTCTGCTACAACTGTCTCTCTAAAAAACTTTCCTTTTTCTGGTCATTGATTGCTAATTAAAAAACATACCTAATTTAATAATTAGGCTAATGCAAATGAAACATTACTAAACACTGTGTTATAATAGAATTGTTAGTTTAATAATCTTTCTATTATGTGCTTAACTTTAGTACCTTTGATATTAACTGCATTATAAAATAAATTCACCCATGACAATTAATTATGATAGTTAGTGCAACTAGAAAATAATTATATAGAATAGTAAAAAGAATTTATAGCCTATCCAATTAGGAATGAGGCTAGATGTAACTTCGGACATAAATCACTGCCCTGTCAATTAAGCTAAATTTATGAGCAAACTGATCTCTTTGATGCTTTTAGAAAAACATATATATACTGACCACTAACTTAATAAAGACGCACTCAGATTTTCACTCTCTTGAAGTGTGTCTGTGTGTCATTTATTCATCGAATCCCTGACCACCCTGCGCAATCTCTCAACCCTGAGACGGTCTCATCGTCCATCGCTGTGCTGGTCCGCGGCAGCTACCACTCCTGAGCGCTGGTTTTAGTGAGATAGACATGCTGGGTCTGATGAAGATATTAGATGGAGATAAAAATAAGTTTTTCCATCTTCCAATGCAGAGCCTGGTTTATGTCTGCTTTGATTTTCTTTAAAACTGGACAAGTGGGGCCTCCATGGTGGCCCAAAGGGTTAAGACACAACCTATGAAACTATCTGCAGCCTCTGCAGCATGAGTTCGATCCCCAGCCCAGAAGCTACCCATATGGTGCAGCAGACCTGTCTTCACTCTCCCGCTGCTCCCCTCAGCAGTCTATTTCAGTCAATCTGCCTGTTCTGCTCCCCACTCTGTCTCTGGTGAATCCTCTCACCCCTCACACCTCTGGCCTCTACTCCAGATCTTGTATCCAAAATAAACAAACCTTTAAAAAAAAAAAAAAAACTGGACAAGTGACACCATCCATCCATGCCTTGGTTTCTTCCATATGATACTGGGGCTCTACTCCCAGGTGGTTGTGAGAAGTGCTGAGGCACAAACCCTGAGGCATAGAGCACAGAAAAGGGTTTTGGGGTGTTAATGCATATAAAGATGCAAAGCACTTTCACATGTGTGACCTGCTAATGAGGGATCCTTGGGCACCATCATTTCATCTTTGTGGATTCCCGGGGAATTTTCTCCCTTCTTTGGGATCCATTTCTCCAGAAAAGAGGGAACTTTAGTTAGAACAGACAGAGGAAAGGATTCCTTCCTGGGTTGGACTTAGCCCAGATTAGAAGTCCTTGTCCCTTTCTGTGTATCCAGTCACCTGGGAAGCTGCCTGATAACACAGTGACCCTCAGCCTGGGCCTCACATATTCAAAAGGCTGTGAAGAGGCCCCAGGCAGAGGACTGTCATGTAGTGGAGCTTCCACAGGGACACGGAGGGTCTCTTTTCCCAGAAGTGGTGCCCATGGTCACTTCTTTCTCCTTACACAGGTCCATGTGAACCTCCCAGGGAGTAAGGTGAAAGATTTGAGCACACACACCCACAACAGAGCACCTCCTGTGTACATGTTGTGGGTGCTGCAGACATTCAAGCTAACACCCAGGATAGTGCCTTTTACCTGGGCCTAGAGGTGGGCACATTCCTGAGCCACTGGTGAGCAGGATGGTGGCAGGGCAGCACCTGGGGCTGTCTTTGACCTCAGTGCCCACTTCCATCTACAGGAAACCGTGGCAGAGGATGAAATCCAGCTCTGCACAGCCCATGAGCTGACAAGGGTGTTGCCTGTGAGGATGCAGGAATTTCAGTGACAGCCTGTCCCTGGCATTGTCAGCGACATCGTCCTGGAAACTAAAGTGATGAAAGGCCGTGGGGCAAGTTGATCTCTGATAAAGACGCTTGTCATGACTGGCTCTTGTCTGAGAACAACCCACCATGCTCTCGGGTGATTCTCTCACTGATGGTCAGTTGTTGAGGAGACGCCGGCAGATGAGAAACAAGAGCACAGAGGCGGGGGCTGCTTAATCAGGGGGGGCTGCGCTTTCCAGTCCCCACAACTCGCAGAGGGCACTGCCAGCATCTATGGTCAAGGAAAGCTCCAGGGAGCGCCTACTGGGGGCTCTTTCCTGTGGACCCTCCTCCCCCTGCCCCCCCCCCCCCCCCGCCCTCTGGGAGCCCCGCCCCAGTGCTGACCCCGCCCCCACGCACCCCCCAAGTTGCAGCCCCCAGAAGTGGGTCTGGAAAAGGAACACAGCTAGTCTGACTGGAGGGAGTGAAGAGCAGGTAATGAGGGTGTCCTTGCTGGGGTGGGAGAGGGTCTGCCTGGGGAGCAGAGGAGGTGGAGGGGGCAGGCCAGGCTGGTGCTGAGCCAGAGAACCCTCCCTCCCCTGCAGCTTCCTCTGCAGTGACTGTGGTGATGCTGGTGGAAGATGAAAAAGTAGCATGATAAAGTCAACATTTCCCTGCTCCCTCAGATGGTTTGAGAACGAGGAGGAGAAGGTGAACTCGGGAAGCCCCCGGCCTCCAGCACAGCCCTGCCCTGGGAGGGCCTGATCAGGCCCTGGAGGGTCACGGGTGTCTTTCAGGGGAGTCTCCAGACACGGGGCGGGGCCGGCAGCGCCAGGAAGTGGAGATGTGGTTCCCCCTCAAGCGGGGTGCAGTTGGACCACAAATCTCTTCCTCCCCTGCACCTCCCCTCTATGTCCCCCCCAGCCCCCCCCCTTCCGGCCTGAGTCACCGCTCCCAGCAGGCCCTGCGGGGACTTCCGGGTGGCCCTGAGCTCTGGAGGACTGTGGTCTCCAGCCCGGGAGATGCTGCTTCTGCAGGTGCCAGGTACAGGTGGGCGGGAGGGAGAGTGTGTGCCCAGGTGTGGGCAGAGCCCGCTCCCTCCCCTTCTCCTGCCTTCCCCCTCTCTCCCTCTCCCTCTCCCACTCACCCTTCCCCCTTCCTCCTTCCCCCTCCCCCTCACTTGTCCCCTCCCCCTCGCCTCTCCAGCTCCCTGTATTGCCCTCCCTCTCCCTCTCCTACCTTCTGCTCTCCCTCCCCCTCCCCCTCCCCCTCCCTCATACCCCCCATTCCCCCCCTTGCCCCTCTGCTGTCTCTCCTCCACCCCTCCCTCTTGCTCCCCCTCCCAGGCCCCTTCCAATCTCTCCCCTGTCTCCCTTCCCCCCTCTGCCATCTGCTCTCCCTCCTGCCCCCTCCACTTCTGGTATCCCAACCCCTCCCCCTAGCTCTTCCCCTCCCCCTCCTGAACTCTCTCCCCTCCCCCTTCTACTCACCCCCCTTGCCTTCCCTAGCTACTTTTGTAAATAAAACTCCCCCCCACCCCTCCTCATTCTCTCCATATGTTTCCAGCTGTTATTTCTCCTCATGTTCTTTCTGTCCTGTACACAGGGCGGGCGGGTGGTGCAGCTCACAGATACCCTGGTCATTTCTTGGTTTTATTTTCTTTCGGTTTCATTTTCTAGAGTTTTGTTGCTGTGCCTTCTACCTCATTTTGGTTTTTTGTTGTTTTTTTTTTTTTTTTCATATTTTTAAACATTTGTTTATTTATGCATACAAGAACTGGGGTACAGGCTAGAGGTGGAGGGGGAGGTGAGAGGATTCACCAGAGACAGAGTGGGGAACAAAACAGGCAGACTGACTGAAATACACTTCTGGGGGCAGTGGCCAGGGAGACAGAAGAGGTCTGCTGCACCAGGTGGGTAGCTCCCTGGCTGGGGATCGAAGTCTTGCTGCACAGGCTGGGGACAGCTTCTTAGGTTGCTTCTTAACTTACTCTTGCGCCACCAGGGAGGCCTGCCTTCCGCTTCTTAATTTGTTTTCCAAAAATAAAATCAATTATTAGTCACACTCATTTACCTTTACATCCGATGCCAGACTTACCTTTTCTACAGTCTTTTATTTATTTTGAAGATATATTGATTTATGTATACAAGAACTGGGGTACAGGCCAGAGGTGGGGGGTGTGAGAAGATGTATGGGTTTATTTCTAGGCTATTGTATTTCAGTGATCTACATGTATATCTTTATGCTAACACTTTTAAATAGTCTTGACCATTGTAGCCATGTACCTTTGAAATTGCACCTGTGACTCTTGCAAGGTTGATCTCTGTCAAGATTATTCTGACTATCCTGGATTCCTGGATTTTTCAATGAATTTTAGGATGATTTGGCTGATGTTACAAAGACAAAAACAAAATAAAACAGCAAAGTAACAACAACAGCAAAAAAGAACCACAGCTTTTATATATAGGGAGTGCCCTGAAACTGTGTGATGCTTAGGGAAGCATGGTCAGCTTCACAGTATGAACCCGCAGTGTGTGGACATGGAATGTCTCCTCACGTATTTGGTCAATTTCATTTATTTGAAAGATGTTCAGTTTACAGTCCACTGGATGTTCGTTTAAATCTCTGCGTTTTGTGACAGAAGATTCTTGCTCACTATGTAGTCACATTTTTCGATTACTACAAATGAAGGGCATCATTTCTACTGTGTCCCACTTCTGTTGGCAAGCTGAGACACAACACACAGGCAAAGCCACTAGATTCCTCCTCATGTGTAGAGTCTGACCCTGATATTTTTTCATTTCTGAGTTTTACAGTCCAAGTTAACTTCTTCATTGTAACTGCCAGAAATCACAGTGTAGAGGGGCTTGCAGTGAATTTGGGACTGTGCTTTGTGGTGAAGGTAGTGACCAAATCTAGGCCAACGTTTTAAAAAAAAAACTGCTAACGTGGGTTTGTATGGTGTGTGTGTGTGTGTGTGTGTGTGTTTTATGGGAGGCAGTGAGGGTGGCCATGGAATCTGAAAGTGGTCAGAACTTGCTTTTAATGGCTTCCCCTTGTCTCTCTCTCTCTCTTTCACAGACCACAGGCCCCACCTCAGAAGATCCAGGTCATAAGGTGAGTGGAGGCCACCACTCCAGCCCGGGGTCATTGGACAGAGCTTCTGTGCAGGAGTGCAGTGCCCCTTGGCACCGAGAGAAGGCTGATACATCCTGGGGCAAGGGACTGGGGATTAACCCATCAAGGATCAAAGTCTCTAGAAGAAATTCTCTGTGGAGGCAGAGGGTCATCCTGATCTTTGAGGGGCGGAGCCTGATAAGTAATTTAGTTGAATTCCAGTGTTTCATTCAGAGCACTGTCACTTCACAGAACAGCTTGCTGAAGTTTCCCCATTTCCACTGTCTCCCCACAACCCACAGCAGGGAGGGGGGGCACACTATGTTCCCTGAGCAGGGGCTGGGGGAGGAGGCCCCTTAGCTCCTGTTCCTGCTCTCCTGTCCGGCTCTCAGATGCGGGTTGTGAGAATCTAGGGGGTCCAGTCCCTAATGTCCCAACCAGACCTGTCCCCCCACTGCTTCCCACCTACCCACGCCTTGGTGGTGCCAACCCTGGATTCCCCTCCCTTGCTCTGGGGACAAGTCATGGTTCAGAAGGGACAGGTGTCTCCCGGGGTGTCCTGGAGCTCGGCCCCAGCACCACCTCATCTTCCCACTGTTTCCAGTTCTGTTTCTCTCCCCTTGCCACAAACGACAGAAGGACAAAAAGCTTTGCATTGTCTTGTTGAGTTTATTATCATCCACTTCGGGAAACTGTTTATTTTGTCCTGTGGGTGTGTGAGTTGGGGCAGGAGACCCGGGAGTGTGGAGGTCAGTAGGGTCAGATATACTTTGTCTCACTGGAATCCCGCACAGACCCCCGTCCTAAGTGGCCCTACTGCTCACAGAGAAACGGTTCGGGCCACTGATTCTCTGGACATTCAGTCCAGTAGGAAAGAGTCTCACTCCCTCTCACTGAGATCTCTCTCCGGCTGCAACGTTTGTGAGTCATGTCCTCTCTTCTCTGTCTCTCTCAGCTCCTCCCCAAGGAGAGTCTCTGCTGTGAGGGGACGTGGTGTGTCTGGGTGTGATGGAGCCTTATCCCTGGGCTGACATGACGCCAGTGACACATAGCTCATGGGGCTGAAAAGCTGAAATTTAAATACTATCACTTTTCAATAACTTCTATTTTAGTGGTCAGATGTGATGGGGATCAGTGTTTGTACAAGGCATCCACAGGGCGAGCATCTTCCAAATCCTCAAAAGTTTTCTTTTCCAACTAGATTTCCAGGCTTGGGAGATAGAAAAGCCCAGGTCACCTGCATGTCCTTCAGTGTGAAGAATTGTGTCTACTTCATCTCTGCCTCTCACCTCGACTTGGAGCTTTACAGGAAGATCCATGGCCTCAGCCCCAACTAACAAGAGGAAGAGAGAGGAAGCAACATGCTCCATCTGCCAGCAGCCCATGACAGAGCCTGTGAGCTTCGACTGTGGGCACAGCTTCTGCCACCAGTGCATAGAGGGCAGCATTGAAGAGCAACAAGAGACATCAGGGGAACAACCAGGGATATCAGGGGTGCAACCAGGGAGGAAGAGACCGAGATGGGGGAGATGGGCCTCTGACTATCGTTTGCTTCGGGCATCAATGCGTGAGGAAGTTATCGGGCATTTAGATGAATACATCAATGCAGCTGGCAAGGAGTTAGAGGGTGAGAGGCTGTGTGAGGAACATGGGGAGAAGCTGTGCCTGTACTGTGAGGACACCGGGCAGCTCATCTGCAGTGGCTGTGCACAGTGCCCCGAGCACAGCGGACACAACCATGTCCTTGCTGAAGATTTGTGTCTGCGCTCCAAGGTGAGTGAGGGCCCCGATCCTTCAACGGCACGTGATCTGAGGCTGAACTCCCAGATCTAAGGTTGTTTAGGCTGAAACTCAAGAATGTGATCCGGAATGAAACTTTCATCATCTCATTCTTTGGAAATTAGTTCATGTTAGTTCCCAAAACACATTCCTATGGTCCATATGGACTTTCATAGGATGGGGAGAGTCTCCTCCATGTTCACTCTCGCTGTGATGCCCCCTGCTGGAGAATACAGTTGTCCAAACACACACTGGCATGTTTTATCTTAACATGTGTATAAGTTAGAGTAACCACAATGTGCAAGGACGTGTGACAAATTCAAAAAACAAGCACAGAGACCACTAGATTTTATTTCTCCTGCAGTCTGTGAGACTAAACCAATCAGCAAAAGAAAACTCCCTGGAGTTCCTTCCTGTAGGTTTGGACCCCACCATTTGGGAGTGAATCCAGGGAGCTTCCTAGATGAGAGTCCTGATGGACACAGACCACTCTCCACGTAGAAGAGGTGGAGAAAGGCTTCTTTTAGATGGTTACTGTCTTGTTCTGGGTGCAGCGTTTCCTGGTGAGGCTGTAGAGGTCCATATAGCTCCACCTGAGGGTCAGCACATGAGGTTCAAGATGCCGGTAGTCACAGCCCTTGGGCAGGTTAGTTACCCCTTCCCCAGACTCTGATTCTACAGCAGACATGATGGCAGCCATCCTGCCATGAGCCCTGGGAATTAGGGGTCACCTGTATCACTGCACATGGTCCTCGGGGCACTTATACTGAACGTGTAAGGATTCAGTGATATTTCATGTCATTCTAGTGTCTTGGAAGGCAGGGATTCCTCTCAGGAACAAAATCAATCTGTCATCTTAACTGTATTTTCTTCTTCACCCACTTTTGATCAGAAAAAACTCCAGGAAGCTGTGACAAAACTGAGAGAACTGTTACACCAGTCTAGGAGTATGAAGTTGAGCACAAGAGAACAAACAAGGGAATGGCAGGTAAGAATTTGAGGCTTTTCTATCCTAGAACATACACGGAAGGCGTGGTTGGACAAAGCATAAACTTGATTATTTATTCTCACCAGCCCATGAGAAATAGATGACAGCCAAAGAACATGCTTTATTTTTTTTTTTTTTTAACATTTTTTTTTAATAGAGGCATGTTTTTTATTTATTTGTTTGTTTGTTTGTTTTGTTTATACATGCACTGGGTACAGTCAGAAGCGCGGGAGGGTGAGAGAATTCACAGAGCCAGAGCGGGGAGCAGAGCAGGCAGAAGGACCGAGGTACACTGCTGAGGGGAGCAGTGGGCGGCAGGAGAGGTCTGCGCGCCATGTGGGACCCTCCTCCGGTGGCAGGGGAGCAGCCGGGGATCGAACCGGCGCCGCAGAGGCCGCGGGCAGCTTCGCAACCCAACGCTCAACCGCTGCGCCACCAGGGAGGCCCGAACATGCTTTATTTTTATGTCCCTAGTGTCTATGTGAATTTCTCTGTATTTTTCAGCCTTATAATAGTGATTGGTTCAGATGCCCAGCGCCTCAGCCTGTAGAGACAGAATTTTGATCTTTCTTGCATAGAACATCCTAGACTGGGTTTCATGGCAAAAATGCCTTAGATTAAAGAATTGAAATTTTAAATAACTTCATGACTTGAAGACCTCAAACATATCACTTTGGCACATTCATCACATACAAGGTTTGATTTGCCCCCCACATAGTCTCCCCCATGTTCCTCAAACCATTCTTTGTGAGCAGTGAGAACAGGGTCCCTCCAGGTGAGCTCATGTTCCTGCCACTCATGAGGCTGGCGATGAGGACAGAGCTGCTGCAGCTCATGTGCACTGGGGGTGTCTGAGACTTTCCATAGCTGCCCCTCTCCTGGGAAGAGAACCCAGCCTTGAGTGAAAGATTGAGGTCACCCCTCAGTTGGCAGTTAGTGCTCCAGACTATTTAGTCATTCTCCTCTCTCAGGGGTGTCTTCCAGCCTCTGCTCTAATCCCTTGTGTGTGGGTGTTAAAGTTCATACTCAAGGGACAGTCACATGTCCCTCATTTTAGGGTCTTGGGTAGTGGGGAGAACCTCCATTGTTACAGATATGAAGGGAAACCACGTCAGTGCCAGAGTTCAAGGTGCTGTCTCCTTGTCCAGTTCTTGCTGATCGGTGGCCTTGATCACAATATCTCAGTCACGGCCACACTGCGTGAGCTGATAGTGTAGCCATGGAAACTGCAGTTCTGTATCTGCCCAATTAGAGTGAGTCCCAACAGATGGGTGGTTTGCTTTCCAGTGGTCGTAAAGTCATGGATGGTAAAAGGACTCTGGCTGGGGGATGCTTATTTCTGGTAACTATGATCACATTCTGTGCCCCAGACCTCCCCTCGAAGTACAGGGAAGTCACCTACCAGCCTTGCTTGGTGATGTTCATCCAAAGCCTTCCCTTCACACACTCCCTCAGAAATGGAGATTTACACATCCCTGTGCCTGGTGGAGAGCAGGTGGGAGAGGAACAAAGGTGATGGTGTTTAGTGGGTGGGTTTCATGTGGGAAGGATGAAGTACTTGTGCCGATGGAGAGTGGAGATGGCAGCACCACAGTGTGAAGCTGATGACAATAAAGAGAATTATGACAGCCTCCCTGTTGATTCAGCAGAACATGGCTTTGGATCCTCCTCTACCTCCAAGGACTCATGTGAATAGTGTCAATATAGCTGAACAGATTTCTGTGTGTGTGTGTGTGTGTGTGTGTGTGTGTGTGATGGGGGCATAGGGAGAGTGTTAAACAAATCATAAAATTCCCCATGTTCCCCATCTAACATATTCTACTTACTGGCATCAACATCACACTGTGGAGCCCCCATCCCCACTCTCCATCTGTACAAAGGGTTGCTCTTCCCAACCTAAAACTCTCCGCAGTAAACAGTGTCCCCGTGTCCCTTCTGTCACCTTCTGGTCCCCCATTCCATATTCTGTTTTTAAATCCTACTAGCTCATGAAAATATTGTCCTTTTCTCTCTGACTGAAGTGTCTCCCCGGCTTATCCATGTTGTAGCACAGCAGTTTCCTGTCTTTAAGGGTGACTATTCTGGCAGCTTGTCATGAGGGAGCAGGAGCACTCAGAGAGGAGGAAGGAAGTTCTTTATTTACACTGACAGCTTCACACCAGCAGCCTGGAGGAGATCTCTCTCCACAATCTGAGCCCCAGCAACTAGGTTACAGAGTATTTATTAAGTAAATCAAGGAACACAGCAGCTGGGGATGCGTGACTCAGGGCGCGTGTGGCCTGGAGGGCGCTTCTCCGTTGTTCCCTGAAATTCTCAGTCTACAGGCTCTGTCCCGACTTCAGCTCATCCACAGTCATCCTGACATTGTCCACTTCATTTCCCCCTTTTTAATTTTTATTCCATCATATCTTTGATGCATAGATCTCAGGGTACAGCCTTCGAAGACAGTTTTTTTAGGGTTCCAGTGTGTGTGAAAGAAACTACAGTCAGTCACCAGGCACTGCACAGTGTACCGTTTTTGTTTCGTCTTCCTGGACTTTCTGACCTCCCCTCGGGTGTATGTGTTGGTTAGTACTTAGAATTTACTGTCCTTGTCTCAGAAGCCTCTTTAAGTCTCCTGAAGTCCCTGCCCCCACTGTCCCTGAAGCTGCCTACTTAACCCTGACTTGCCCTGGGGCTCCCTACCCCTTGTACAGATGGAGTCCCCCACTGCTGTTAGGACAGAGGGCGTTGATCTGACCAGTACCCGCCTCCTGCTGAAAATGGTTACGCTGTCGAGCAGTCAGGGCTCCACTGCAGGGCGGCGATCTAAGGGCCCTGGGAGGAAAGATGGTGGAGGCATCCTATCAGCCTCCATCTGAAGGACCATCAGACGTCTGCTGGCTTTGAGGTGACAGGAGATGATTCTGATGAGGGTGTTGAGGATGCAAGGCCCAAACAAAAAAATATAAACAAAAATTAGTGAGGGATCCAGCAAGAATAGCAACCAGGGCAGAAATTGGTTTCCAATAGAGGCCAAGAATGATTGTAGCCTACTAGGCTCTTGTCCTGCCTGTGATGCCATCTGTAATACAGATATTTTTAATAACTTTAGGTTTTCTTTTATCTCACTGGAAGTGTTAAAGTGTCCTGGCTCAGGCTAGTCATCTCTAGGCCAGTCTAAGTAGAATGCAACAAGGAAGAGTACAAGACCCCTGATTCACCAAGTAGGTTTTGGGTTTCTTTTTTTTTTTTGGCCTGCCACTTTTAGGTCATCTGATGCTTGTCTCACCTCTGGGCTTCTTTAGGAAATGTCTTCCGCTGTAGCTGGTTTCGTAGTCAGAGGTGGCTGATGGTCAAACCTGCCCTCCCATCTTGGCCTGTGGTTTGGGCTGCCCCCGTCTCTCTCAGAGAGAGGAACAGTCCCTCTTGCAGTGCCCTGTGCAGTGGCACTGAGGACACGACATGGGGGTGGCTTCTTCAGACACTCGTGGCTGAGGTGTCCCGGCTGCTGGCAGTAGAAGCAGGATAGCAGCCCCCGAACATGGTGAGGTCCCAAATGCCTGGGACAATGTGGCCTTGCGGGAGTCTGAGGTGGTGGGAGGATGGCAGTGCCAGCTGCCATACTGGGCCCTTCTCTTGTCCTTCTCCCTATTTTTTCCTTTTTTTTTTCCTCAGCCTGACCAGTCTCCTCCCTGTCAATGTAGGTCTCAAGACCATGTCCAGTCACTTGTCGTTTTACATTTTGTAGTGAGTCACTGTAGCACATACACATTTGTTTCCCTATGATCCCTCTCCCAAACCTGAACACTTTCTTTGCTTTCTTACTTTAACACTTGCTTTTGCTTTCTTTACTTTTCTTTTTTTTTTCTTTTTGGTTTTTAAATTTTGTATATTTTTTATATTGTTTTTCATTTTCATATAATGTATGCATTTATACCTTGGTTATAGTCCCCATACAATTGCCACCACCCTTGTTTTGCTCATACTCCCTTCTCCCCCACCTGGGGTGTGTCTCTGATTTATAGTTGCTTATTGATTTTGATTTTTACTTTATTATAATTAGTTTTTCCTGATCCCTTATTTAGGTTTTCTAATTCCTGCTATGAGTGAGACCATCCGGAATTTTTCTTCTTCTTTCCGGTTTATTTCACTGAGCATGATCCATTCCAGGTCCATCCATGTTGCTGCATATTGCATGTGTTTATCTTTTTTGATTGCTGAGTAATATTCCATGGTGTATATATACCAAATCTTCTTGATCCAGTCATCTATTTTTGGGCATTTGGGTTGTTTCCATAGCTTAGCTATTGTGAATAGTGCTGTGATAAACAAAGGGTTGCAGGTGCCCTTTTGATTTAATGTTTCTGTGTTCTTTGGTAAATACCTAGGAGTGGAATTGCCGCATCGTATGGAAGCTCCATCTTTAGCAGGTTGAGGATCTCCACACAGCTCTTCATAGTGGGTAGACCAGTTTGCATGATCACCAGCAGTGCAGGAGCGTTCCTTTTTCTCCACAACCTTGACAACATTTGTTGTTGCTAGTTTTTTAATATGTATGTAAGGTGGTATCTCATTGTAGTTTTGATTTGCATTTCCCTGATTACAAGTGATGCTGAATGTTTTTTCATATGCCTATTGGCCATTTGCATTTCCTCTTTGGAGAAGTTTCTTTTAAATTCTTCTGCGCATTTTTTGACTGAGTTGGTTACTTTGTTTTTGTTGAGTCTAGTCAGCTCTTTGTAGATTTTTGTGATCAGTCCTTTATCATTAGTGTTGTGTGCAAAAATTTTCTCCCAATCTGTGGGGTGTCTTTTTGTTTCCATTATTGTCTATTTTGCTATACAGAAGCTCTTTAACTTGTTGTTAACTAGCTGTTTATCTTTCCCATCACTATCACTGCTTTGGGTGATGTGTTTCTAAAGATGTTACTGAGGTCTATGTCATGTAGTGTTTCGCCTATTTTTTGTTGATGTATTTTATGGTTTCAGGACTTATGTCTAGTTCTTTAATCCATTTTGAGTTGGTTTTTGTACTTGGTGTGAGGTGGTACTCAGGCTTCATTCTTTTGCATGTAGTGACCCAGTTTTCCCAAACTTGCTTTGTGTCTTTTCACTTCTTGCTTTGTCCTTTTAACACTTTGTTAAAATTTCTTTTCCTTGCTCAATGTCAGACCTTCAACACTTGCTTTTGCTTTCTTTAAACACTCTCACTATCTTTTAGACTTTTAACACTTGCTTTTACCTTCTTACTTTTTCTAATATCCCTCATTCATACCTTGAAAATGTCCATATTAAATATTTTTTCTTTTAAATGCACATGTCACTTTATTTCATTTATGATTATGACAACCACTGTGTTTAGTAAGACATTGCAATAGCCATGATATTAATATCTCTTTGAATTAGATGACTTAGATGGAAACACATGTTTTTAAAGAGAACAGTTTTCCTTTTTTACAATTAGAATTCATCTCAGTCCCATATGCATAGAACCCTGATTGTCAGACTCTCTCCGAGAGACACCTTGAGATGACTGGTGCAACCACAGTTGTTGGGCAGCCACGTGTGTGAGACCTTGCTCCCTTGTTTGTGGATAGCTCACTTGCTACAAGAGGCCTTCCAGGACCTTTTTCTGAGGCATGAGGGATTGACCCCTGGAACATTACTTGTGTGAGCTGTTTATTTTAGTTGGCATTCAGTCCCAGTGAAAGGTTTTAAAGTTATCTTACTTGTTCCACCTGCACTGGTAACCTGCCACCATGCAGTGACCTCTTCTCATGAGCTGTGTGTGGATTCTTCACTAAGGAAAGGCCTGCGTGATGAGTGTTTTAATGTAGACTCATCTGAAGGCAGGCAGGTCCCTGAAAGAACGTCTTGCGGGGGGAGCACAGGGTCTCCCGGCCTCCGCCTCAGGCCACCCACACATGGCTGTGATCACAGTCACAGTGAGCCGGTTACTGGGCTCTGGGAGGATCAACTTGCTGCCATGCTGCTCTGGTCGGCGGACGGATGGGGATGGGACTCTTCAGACCTGGGCGTCCATCAGCATCCAGGTGGGACTCACTCACTGATTTCCTTGTTGGATGGAGGGTTTACAGAGACACCCCTCATGCCAAGACCCA
>NW_023601431.1:0-19878 GCF_014898055.3 Talpa occidentalis
GAGGGGGAGATTATCCTTCCAAAGTACAAAAAAAACAGTGTAAATCAACATTACCTCAATATAATTCTTCTAAATGACTATATATTCTTGCCCTTACTAAGCCTCAAGTACTAACCTCCCAGTCTATTTGCCACCACATCTTGCTCTGAGTAAACATCTATGTCTTAGAAATAAGTTCCAGATTTTAGGCCTTCAGAAATAACATCCTCAGGTCCAAAGGCTTTAAAAGAATCACTCATTAAAAAGCAGATTAAATTTGTTCCTCATTCCAGTCATCCAACACATCTGAACCACCAGGAGAATGGCCTCCTGCCCTATTAATTTGAATGCCACAGAAGAAAAATATACACGCTTGATAAAATTAAGAAATTTACATCACAGTTGGAACACATTGAAAGCTACATAGAACTTCTACAATTTTGAAGTGTTTCATAAACAATTTCTTTTGTCAAAAATTTATTTTTAATGGAATTTGGATTTAGCCTTAATCGATTTGGTGGCACAGCTGCCTTCTGAAAGGAACTGTTGAAAAGCAAGTGACTACTGGCTACTGTGAAAGTTAGACTTTGAGAGTGAATCGTCTAAAGATGAGCTCTCCACCTTTCATAGACCCTAGAATTATCTGCAGTCGTGTATAGGAAACTTTCACAACAGATATTTCATTAAGACAAAGTGTGGATGTTCACCCAATCCTTGCTGAAACTTCTACATTAAATGACTTTTCAGTTAATAGATTCCTCCTACTGCATATAAAGTAAAGTTTACCCCATCTTCAAAAAAAATTATCTGCTATACATCAAAGATTATACTAGACTCATTAACTTTTGGGGTTTATTCTCAGAATTCCATATTGCTTTTCTTACCAGCAACACCTCAAACAAGCACCTTGCATAAGGAGCAAAATGGTATTAGGTACAACTTATCTCTCAGTACAATTCTACACTGCTACTTGCATATGATAAATCTTCTTGAGGAGTCAGCTATGAGCAATGTAAGACTTCATAACACATTTATTAGTCTATCATCAGCCTTGATTTTGTGGACAGGGACTGTCTTTGCATTAAAGTTGATGATCTTGGCAAAAATCCCAGGTGATTAACATTGCCTAAAAACTGTATCATAATACCATTGCCAGGGGCCTCCCTGGTGGCGCAGCGGTTGAGCGCTGGGTTGCGAAGCTGCCCGCAGCCTCTGCAGCGCCGGTTCAATCCCTGGCTGCTCCCCGGCCACCGGAGGAGGGTCCCACATGGCGCGCAGACCTCTCCTGCCGCCCGCTGCTCCCCTCAGCAGTGTCCTTCGGTCCTTCTGCCTGCTCTGCTCCCCGCTCTGGCTCTGGTGAATTCTCTCACCCTCCCACACTTCTGACTGTACCCAGTGCTTGTATAAATAAATAAATAAATCTTTAAAAAAAAAAATAATACCATTGCCAGAATCTGAATGGTTAGGAACGATCATAGGCCAGAAAAAAATCCCTTTTTAAATAAAATTAAACAGAGCTTTCTAAGTCCTGCTCATTTTAACATGTACACATGAGGCAACTTGATTCCTATTTCAAATGTTTGGAATGTCTGCCCTCCCATCATAGTTAACAGGATGAATGATAAGAACACTAGTGTGAAGCTTTCCAATCAAAGAGCCTTAATACCCTGCTCAATCTGTTGGTTAATCACTGTCAAAAAGGACAATTCAAATTCAACTATGCCAACAAAAAATGATTGATTTGTGCCAAAATCTGTCAATGTTCAAATGGACAAAACTACAGAGCTCCATCCAACTTATTGCATGTTATAATCTGAAGGTACAATTTTCAGGTAATTCATCCTGGTGGGTCCATTAGGGGATGGTGTGCTTCCAAAGAACTTCAGGAGGGACTCCAACAGATCACTCCATGTCCAGGAAGCAACTAGAACCCTGGCTTTCTAACTTTTCTCTCTTCCTGATTCTATGATGTGGAAATATAGGGCCTCAAATGAGAACATCTTCAAGCATTCAAGTATATTCCTATCTCCATTTTGAGGAATATGTTTTCTTGTCTATATATTCCCTTGTGGCTAACCACCAAGCACTTGAGATAACACTTGTTTCAGGGCAAAAACACAGGCTTTTACTTCATTACTAAATAGAAAGTGATCTTTGCCAACTAGGATCTAAAACATAGACCTTTTGCTTTCCCAGATAGACCCATTGCAATAGAC
Source organism: Talpa occidentalis (assembly GCF_014898055.3). Lineage (NCBI taxonomy): Eukaryota > Metazoa > Chordata > Mammalia > Eulipotyphla > Talpidae > Talpa > Talpa occidentalis. The sequence goes on from NW_023601431.1 coordinate 2,196, forward strand.
CCATTCCTGAAAGCTCATACCCTGAATCTGACTCTGCAAGTTCAGAAATAAAGGAACTTTCTGTTTGTTTGTTTGTTTGTTTGTTTGTTTGTTTGTTTGTTGGGTCTACTTGTTGTTTCATGAATTTTGGATAGCTTATAGAATCACCAAGGGATATGAACCAGGTTTGAGGTTCCATTTCCAAGGTCCATGCCCAAAACCATACCACAGAATCAGTTAATGAGAACACCATTCATATTGACCTTGAACTCCAGACTCTGGCTCCTTTGCTCTTTAAAACCAGGAATTCCATTTTGCTTCCTTTGTTGCTGCCTCCTGTGCTCAGGAAGTTGCATTTATCCTGCATTCTTAAAGTCTAATTCTAACATGGATATAACTACTTGGCAGAGTCTAACTCACATGCCTGAGTCTCACTTCTAGGCACACCAAGAAAACAAGTATAGAAGACATTATAATAACTAGAATTTAAGAATGAGAATTTATGCAAAGAACAAGCTAGCTGTACTTTTAGCTCAACAATGCCAGCAGTGGTTCCAAAACCCAACTATTCAACAGAATGATGAGGGGCCTTTGTTCAGGTAATACATGTAGAGATTCTGATTCAGTAGGTCAGAATCAGGGTCTTGGAATCCATATTTTTAGCAAATATCCCTAGGTAATTCAAATATAATCAGCATTTAGTCAGTCAACTACCTGTTGACGCCCTGTTCTTAAACTCCCAGCCCACAGAGAGCAAACACTGGGAGTTAGTTTTACACCTAAAGTCTAAGAAGTGACCATATAAAAAATCCATTCTCATGTTCTGTAAACTTACTATGAAAGACCAAATTTAAGGAAAATTAATAGTAATAATTAAATTAAGTATGATTTGTCTGTATGATGATCTTTTCACAGAGTTTTCAATATTCATTACAATGATATTTTAATGTAATGGGAATACTTAATGTACAAATCAAGAGAAAAAAGCAGTATCATGTTATATGTGTATACACAACATATTCTCAAACATGTAAAATAAACGTACATATAAAATTAAATATATATTGTTCAATGTCTTTTTTTCTTTCTCCACTAATAAAAGAGAGGCTTAAAAAACTAGGAGGAGGCTTTAAGTAAAGAAATTAAATTTGTCAACATAATGAAGAATTAGGGGAAAGAGGGAAAGAGAGAAATGACCCTAGTTACAAAAGAGAGGAAGTATCTTTTGAGAAGTGGCTGTGACTTATCAGATTGCTCTTATCAGGATTCTTCAAGGAATTCTAGAGCATAGATCCTCTCCTAATATCCTAATAGACATGATACAGAAAGCATGTAGACTTGGAACACAGTTTCTCAACCTCAGCACCACTGAATTTTCAGGTTGAATATATATCCCTGGCCTCTACTTATCAGAGGCCAGTAGCATCCTATCCCTCCCTCCTAATTATAACAACAACAAAATGTCTTTAGACATTGCCAGAAATCCCTGGGAAATGGAGTGTGGGTAGCGGGGAGAAACAGAGGGGAAATAGCCTGAAATCCATGCCCTGGAAGTAGCTGAGTGCCAACCTGGGCAACCTGACAACAGAGTAGCAAACCCTGACAACAGAGCAGATTCTGAGCAAGCAGACCTGAGAAATGGATGAGAGAATAGCAGTGTGACTCATGCGTGCCCAGAAAAATCTTCCCTGAGGCCAGACTTAACCCAAGCCTCTACTTGAGCTTATTAAATCTCTCACTTTTGTCTTTTGGTTAAGCTAGCTTAGGTTGAATTTTTTGTTGTTTGCATCAAAAAATCACTCTCTCAAATGCCCTTAAAGTATTTCAAGAGAATCAACTATAGTGGAGAAATTGGATAAAATACTCAGAATCCCTAAAATTGTCTTCAGCTGGTTCATCTCCCTAGACTTCCAGGTGGCAAAATGGGCACCTGAGAGAAACTGAAATCCCAAGCTGGCACCATTTGCAGGAGTGGAATCCAAGTTGACAACCACTCACAGGATGCAGGCACCACATGCTAAGAATTCAATATATGTGCCAGTCTGAAACTTGTGAAATTTGAAGGGCAAACATAGAATCATCTAATTGGGACACTTTTGAAACTCAAGATCATGGGTCACACAAAGAAAATCCATTGCCAAGCAAGATAGGATCTCAGAAAAAAATTACTTAACAAGTTGAGATCCTTTGTTGATAGATAGAGGATTCCAAAGTAAGTTGTGAGGCAGTCTTCCATGCAGAAATCTCAAAGGAGGTGGTCAAGACCCAGTCATATGACTCTTGAACCCCTCACAACATCAAGGATAGTAATTGAGTATTGGAAGATTTATTTAAAGAAAGTTATTGGTATCCTGAGACCCAGGCCACACATAGAGGAAAGAGAGACAGAGGAAGGCAAGGATAGATGGCACGGACTAGTGTCTTAATGCTACCTGGAAAGTTGAATGTACAAGAGCACTCAGGAAGGCTGTGGATAGACAAGTAGAAGGAAAGATGCTCTGGGATCAGCCTGCCCTGAAGAATGTATTGGGGCAAAAGATGAATGTTTGTTTCTTATAGACTGGATATGGGTCACACAGAAGAGAGAACTGTCCTAAATTCCACTGAAAAGTATGCACAGGCCTCAGCAGAGAGAAACAAAGTACCAACAGAACTTAGGAGCTGCAAAGAGAGCATGGGACAGCCTATGCATCACCCAGAGGAAGAGGACTTTAGAAGGAATGGAAGTCCATCCCAAGAAAAATGAGTCAACTTTAACATTTGTCAGGCCCACACAGCACAGGACCAGCCCATGATATTATCAATTAGGAATGTTTCCCTTCCCTCATCTTTTCTCTCCAGTCCCGAGGGAACCAGAAACCATTCTTAGTGAGCTAGCAGAAAAGAAATGGGGAAAGAAAAAACCCCAATATATCCCCCTTTCCAGGATACCAAGGGAGAGGCAAAGTCTTGACCTGATCTCACCTGGGTCTGGACATAAATACATTTGAGATTGTTCTTTCAATGAACTTTTATTTTCTAAGAGTGTAAAAATGGCCTGGTGTCTGCACAAATTTATATCCAAGAGCAGTAGTTGTATCCAAAGGCAGTGGGTGTAAGGGTAGAAAATTTAAAGGGGTAACAGATATAAAAAAGGTAGAAAATTTAAAAGGGTAACAGAAATAAAAGTAAAATTGATTTTTGATTACACACTTGTCTAAAATACCAGTTATCTTTATAATTCATGGGAGGAAATTAATCCTCATTAAAGAGAAAAGCAACACATTATAGATTGTACACCCTTAAGAAATTTAGATAGTGAATCAATCTTTTTAAAAATCCTTAGAATATGTTTCAGTTTTTAAATATAAGGGAATACAATTCATTAGACAAGAGTAGACACTATTTTAAAAAATAGGAGCACTTGAAAAATCAGATAAAATTTGAAAATGAAAAATATAGTCCATGAAATAAAATAATTAGAGGATGGGTTGAATAGCAGACTAGATACTGGGGAAAAGAAATTTCATGAACTGGAGGTTACATCTCAGAAAATTATCTAGAATTTCTTTGAGCTTTTCAAAGATGCTGTGCTCCCATCAACCATGTATTTTCACAGATCTGCTATTCCACATACTTCCCCTGCACCAATTCATATCAGCCACATTCTGCTCCTGGGGATGTAGGGTGCTATTTCCTCCTGAACCAGTAACTGTATATACTCACTCGGGCTGTTCATGACCTGGCTGTAACTCTTGGCAGGAAGCAATGAGCAGCAAGACCTTAAAGAAGACAACCATCATCTCGTGAGGTTTGCAGGTTTTCAGGCACAAGAAAGCTGCCTTCTCCCAGCAAAGAAGAAATTCTGCTTCTGCTAGCCCAGAATTACAGGAGAATCTGGGGGTGGAGGGAGTACCTAAGATTTTTAGGCCAGTCTATTCAAATATTCTAATGCCATGACTCAGAATCCCTTCCTTCTCCTTTCAGGACCCTCTGCTTTTGGTATAAGAGACCTGTTGGGGTTGTGCTCACAGTCTCCTTTGTAGCTTTGCCATCCTTACTATTGATTCCTGAGCCTGGATTTCACCACTGTCTGCCCTGTAGCTATGGGAGATGAATCTCTTTTAAAACTGCCTTGGGGGCTTCCAACATTGACAGTGTGCCTGAGTTGACAGCTTGCTGAATTGAGCCTGCATTTTCTATTTTCAGGGCGTTCTATCAGTCAGGCTTTGATCAGAAAAATAGAACCACAGAAATGATCTAGAATATGGAATTTATTACAGGGATTCAGCCATATGCAACTGTAGGAGTTGGTTGTACAGTCTGTGTACAACTGTTACCTCTATATCTGGCATTAAGATGACTATAGGCTGGACAGACAGCCTGGTCTGGGAGTCATGGAAGCTGAAAGAAGAGGTCTGGTAGGAGGCGCTTTGTACCCATAAGATGAAGCTGAACCTGAAAACCCACAACAATGTTTGTGAGATACAATAGCACTTGAGGCACTGCTTACTTTCTGCTATTGTCTGAAAGTTTTATGTCCTCTCACCCAAGTTCATAAGTTAAATCTTAATCATCAATGTGATAGTATTAGGAGGTGGGGCCTTTGGGAAATGCTCAGGTCATCAGGCTGCAGCAATCATGAGTGGGATTAGTGTCATAAAAGAATGAATGGATTTCTTTCATAAGAAATCTCTACAGAGTTCTCTGGTCCCTCCACCATGTGGGAATACAACAGAAGTTTTCATCCTGGAAGACGATCCTCATTCAACCAAGCTGGCACCCTGTTCTTGGACTTCTGGCCTCTAGAACGTAGGAAATAAATTATGTTATTTATAAAACTATCCAATCTGTGGTGTTTTTATTATAGCAACCGAAACAATTCAGACACCTCCTGATTATGAATTAATGTGGTCTGCCTGTCTTGCAAATCTCATAAAAGATCACATGGCCCAAAACCAGACTATATAAGAAGAAGAATTCTGGGAAATGTGACTCCTTCTTAGCTCAGGTGACATGAAACATACCTATCCCAACATCTCATGTGGTAAAGAGAAGCCAACCATCTCTATAATGTAATGCAAATAACACAGCTACCACACAAGCAACTCTTCATCCTCTAAGAGCACCTCAGGCAATTGTTCTTCCAATAAGAGTTGTGAATCCTTAAGTTCCTCGTGACTATGGGAAACTGAGGCTTGACATTGCCAAGATCTCTAAGAAGTCATATAAAAACCCCACTCAGAGTCACCCACAGGAGAGACAAGTAAAGGTATTATTTATGGATAGAGTGGATTTATCTACCTTCTCCCCTTCCACCTTCAACAAAAGTTATGCCCTGAGGTGTTAACTCCTTCTCACTTTCAGGAGGCAATGGCATGAATGCCCCGGGGGTTCTATAAGCATCTCAATACCATGACCCCAAAAGAAGTCTAGAACAGTGACTCTGAGCAACAGACCATTTTTTTTTAATGTTTTATTTTATATAATTCTTACATCATTTTTCATTTTTGCACAATGTATGCATTTTCATTTTGGTTATATTCCCCATACAATTGCAACCCCCCTTATTTTGATCCTAATCCTTCCTCTCCTTACCTCTCCTCCCCCATAGTGTCTCTGGTTTATAGTTGGTTATTGATTATGATTTTTACTTTGTATTAATTAGTCTTTTTCCTGGTCCCTTATTCAGGTTTTCTAAATTCCTGCTATGAGTGAGACCATCCGTATTTTTCTTTTTCTTTGACTTATTTCACTGAGCATGATCCCTTCTAGCTCCATACATGTGAGCAACGGACTATTGGAGTTCACCTGCACAGAGCAGGTGACTGCAGTAATGGCCAAAGTGAAAGGTAAGGGATGAAATGGGCACAAGAGTTGTCTAAGGCAAGGAGGAAGAAAAGAAAGGAATGGAAGGGGATACAGGGAAGGATACAAAAATACCAACATTTCTGGTCCTTCAGACAAAACTTGACTAGGTAAAAGCCAGAGGTACTACAAGCACAGAGTAATTTTTTTAATAATTTATTTTTTAAAGATTTATTTATTTATTCATACAAGAGTTGGGGTATAGGCCAGAGGTGTGGTGGGTGAGAGAATTCACCAGACACAGAGTGGGGAGCAGAACAGGCAGATCTACTGAAATACACTGCTGAGGGAGCAGTGGGCGAGTCAGGAGAGGCCTGCTGTGCCATGGGTAGCTCCTTGGCCAGGATTGAACTCGTGCTGCTGTGGCTGTGGATAGCTTCATAGGCTGTGTCTTAACCCCTTGTGCCACCAGGGAGGCCCCAAGCAAAGATTAATTTTAACAAGCAATTAGCATGGACCCTCAGGTCATCCCAGCCACTGTTACTGTCACATGGTTTCCAGATACCCCACTAAAAGGTCTCCCCAGGACCCCAGGATAGTTATGCCCTTGCTCTCCTAAATTATACTAAATATATCGGCAAAAAATTCAGATGAAAGTTACCCAAGTAAATGAAGGGTCATAATAGGGAAGGGTAAATACTAGATGTCTGAATGACCCAGTTATATCTTTCCATTGACTAAGGACTAAGAGAGAAATAAAGAGACTATTCCCACTATGAAACAGGGCATGGGTGAGGGGAAGCGTTTTATAAAAATGGCTCAGAAGAATGAAGATTCAGATGCTTGGCAAGTAAATCATGCCAAGAGCACTTTGTTGCAGCTTGAACTCTCTCTTGACATGTTCCCGTTTTTTATTTTGTCTCTGAAGAACAGCTGGGGAATGGGGTGGGGGCTAAGACTAAGGATAGGTTACTTGAAAATGTTAACCTTTCACAGCACATCCATAGAAAGAGATTCCCTAAGTTCCTTCAGCCACCTTAGAAATGTTTCCTGCGGGGACAAGAGCCCCTCCAAGATGTGTAATCCTTATCAAAGCAGCAAAGGGGCTATCAAAGCAGAAAAGATCACATGGCTGTTAAGATAAAGGTTTGGCAGTTTCAGGGCGGGCTTATCAAGGTTTAAGCAGTAAGCGAGTTTTGTTGCTTCCACTGCATTTAAAAAGTTCATTGATTTGTAGCTAATACCAAGTTGTCATAGTTTCATGAGTAACAGCTTGTGGTTTGCAGAATCAAAGCCTTTTCTGAATCAATAATAGTAGGTTCATGAGGTGGCCTGAGGCATCTGCAGAGAGGGGAAAACTGAGAAAGATGCCCAGGTAGAAAGAAGGCGTAAATTTGGTCAGACCATAAGTGGCCTATAAAAGAGGAAAATGACACTCTTTCTCCCAAAGCAGCAGAAATTGAGGCTATTAAAAATTTAAGATGACTTGTAAAGAGACCATTGTTTTGAAAAAAACATTTAGATGTGTGCATACACATGCAGTAAATTGACTCTAAGGGAGGGGGAAAAGGCAAATTAAAGATTTTTTTCAAAGTTCATCAGTTGGTTACTCTTCATCAGGCAGCTTTTCAACATCCTAAGTTTGGCACACCTTGAGTATTTTTCTAGACCCAGTTTCTTGGGAAACACTGATCTACAATTCCCTCTTCTTCCCTAGGGGAAAATAAGTACTCACAGGCAGACACATAAGCACACACCCACATTATATTGGCCCTGACCTTACTGAGAAATGTTTCTAATAATATCTGGATTGAATTGGATTGGATTGGATTGGACTGGATTTGCAGAGCATTTTCTCAGCCTGCTCCATCTGAGCTTTATAATACCCACATCAGGCTGAGAGAACTGTTATTTTTATCCCCATCTGAATAAACGGGGGTTGGGGGGGAAATGGAGTTTCAGAGTCAGAACATCCTGCCCAATTACCTTGGTGGTGCCCAAGAAGACATCAGTCTTCATCAAGACACTCTTTCCTGGGACTCCCTGGTGGCACAAGGAGTTAAGCATCTCACTATGAAGCAATCCTCACACAGCCTCTGCAGTACGAGTTTGATCCCCGGCCCGGCCAGGGAGCCACCCACATAGTGCAGCAGACCTCTCCTGACTCGCCAGCTGCTCCCCTCAGCAGTGTGTTTCAGTCAGTCTGCCTTTTCAGTTCCCCACTCTGTCTCTGGTGAATTCTCTCACCGCCCCCATCTCTGTCCTGTACCCCAGTTCTTGTATGCATAAATAAATAAATCTTAAAAAAAGAAAAAAAAAGACACTCTTTGCCTAGAAACTCAAACTGCACAATACTGCAGTACTGTGCAGCTGCACAATACTTCCCTCAGCAGACCACCAGGCAACCACTGTCAATGCTAGAAGATGACTTTTGAAATACACCCTATTTGCCATCCTAGTTCCAAGTGATATGCCCAAGATCATGGGACTGCTTGATGGACTAAAGTCAAATCATACGTCTCTTCTTCCAGCACTTTAAGGAATAGAAAGCTTTTAACCTCTGTAAGGTGAGCTTGCCTTTGCCACAGCTGAAAGTTATAGCCACCTGGGGATTTTTACCTCTCTACACACAAATGCTAAATCTCATTTGTGCCCACTATGTAGGAAGCTGAAGACATAACAGAGAATTCCTAGAAATCTTGAAATTACATTTGTGGCTCACATTATCTTTCTGTTAGATGCATTGTTCTAGATGATAGGTAGTTGTAAGGACCTTTAAAGAATGATATTCTTTAATCTAAATATTTACAGAGTCCAAATAAGTAATATAATTTCAGAGAGTGATAAATGCCAAGAGAAAGATGAATAAAGAGTGACAGTGGGTAAGGATGGGGTGAGCAACTCTAAATAAGATGATCTGGTATGGTCTATTTGATAAGGTGATATGGAAGCAGAAACTTGAATGCAGTAATAGGCCTATTATCTGAATATCTGAAGCCAGGCCTTCAAGAGGGGACAAGATACAAAGGATTGTGAACTAGCAGAGGCAATATGCAAGATGTGAGAGAGGCAGGCTGAAGTCAGCTTATCTAAGGCCTCATAGCCACAGGAGAAGTTTCCACATTATTTAGACAAGATGGGAAGAATTGGACTGGAATTCAAAGTAGGTAGGTAATGAAGCTGATTACATTTTGATTATATGACCGAATGCTTATTGTTTAAGATTGTTCTGATAGCAATGAAAACAATGTACTAAGCAAAAGAGGGAGAGAACAATGGTAAGGAAACAAGCTGAAGTCACTTACTGCAATATTCTTTTTTTTTTTTTAAAGATTTATTTATACAAGCACTGAGTACAGTCAGAAGCGCGGGAGGGTGAGAGAATTCACCAGAGCCAGAGCGGGGAACAGAGCAGGCAGAGTTATCCAGTACACTGCTGAGGGGAGCTGAGGGGAACAGCGGGCGGCAAGAGAGGTCTGCGCGCCATGTGGGACCCTTGCCAGCAGCCGGGGATTGAACCGGGCTGCAGAGGCTGCAGGCAGCTTCACAGCCCAGCGCTCAACCGCTGCACCACTAGGGGAGGCCCACTTACTACAATATTCTATTGAAGTTATTCAATCAGAAGTTAGAAAGACAGATCTGGTGATAGAAGAGAGCTTCAGGCCAAAATAACTAAAGGAATGATGCTGCTTAGCCATGCTGGAACAGCCTCTGGGAAGCATTGCCTCATCAGAGACATGGGGGTGTATCTGGAAGAACATCAGCTGGGGCCATCAGTCAATTATGATCCACACAGCAGACATATAAGCAGTTGATTTTCATGGCCACCACAGCAGTCAAGAATGTGGCCTCATTCTCTCTGGCTTTCTCAAGGATTTAGCACATATATTTTCACCAAACAAGGTATGCTCAAATATGCTTAGGAAGTTGTAGCTCTAGAAAACCTTCGCCTGAGCTTAAATCCTCCCCCAAATAATGTTTTCTTATTCCCATACACACCCCAGTTTCTACAAAAATTGTCCCCAAGGTAACTCTACTTTTTCATCCCCATTTACTCTTCCATGCATTCCAATCTCTCTTCTGTTCATCTCATACCACTGAGGCTTCTCTTTTTGAGATTACAAGTGACTCAGAAATCTACTCGAAATAATACCAGTTTAGTAAAGTAGCAGGATACAAAATCAACACACGAAAATCAGTAGCCTTCCTATATACGAATAATCAATTTGAAGAAGAAGAAATCAAGAAAACCATCCCTTTTATAGTTGAAACAAAAAAAAATCAAATACTTGGGAATAAACCTAACAAAAGAGGTGAAAGACCTATACAAAGAAAATTATAAAATACTGTTAAAAGCAATAGAAGAAGACACAAAGAAATGGAAAGACATACCCTGCTCATGGATTGGAAGAATTTACATTATTAAAATGTCCATCCTACAAAAGAAATATACAGATTCAACGCTATTCCAATAAAAATCTCAATGACATTCTTCAAAGAAATAGAACAAATACTGATGAAATTCATATGGAACCACAAAAAACACGAATAGCCAAAGCTCTACTGATGAAAACACAGGAGAAAGGAGGTATCACACTTCCAAGCTTCAAGCTATATTTACAAAGCCATAATAATTAAAACAGTTTGGTATTGGAGCAAAAAACAGACACACAGACCAATGGAACCAAATAGAGACCCCAGAAATAAAGCCACACTTTATGGACAACTGATCTTTGACAAAGAAGCAAAGAACATGCAATGGAACACAGACAGTTTGTTCAATATATGGTGCTGGGAAAACTGGACCACCAAGAGCCAAAAAAAAAAAAAAAAAGAAATTAGACCATTACCTCTCACCATACATAAAAATCAACTCAAAATGGATGAGAAACTAAACATAAGACCTGAACATGAAATATAAGAAGAAAATATAGTAAAACACTATAAGACATACTCGCAATAAGATCTTCAAAGACTCATCACCCAAAGCAAAGATAGTCAAGAAAAAGATAAAACACCTGGGATTACATCAAACTGAAAAGCTTCTGCACAGCAAAAGAGACATTAAAAACAAAACAGAGAGCACCCCACTAATTGGGAAAAAATTTGCACTCCAGCCAACTGATAAGAGACTGATCACAAAGATATACAAAGAACTCATAGGACTCAACAAAAAACAAAAATAAACAACCCAGTCAAAAATGGGGCAGAAGAACTTAAAAGATATTTCTCCAAAGAGGAAGTGCAAATGGCACACAAGCATATTAAAATATGTTCAACATCTCTTATCATCAGGGAAATTTGCAAGTCAAAACCACAGTGAGATACCACCTTACACACTAAAGAATGGCACATATTTAAAAAACTAGCAAACAACAAATGTTGGCCAAGGATATGGTGAAAAAGGAATGCTCCCCCTACCCAATTTTCTTTGCTGGGGTGGGGAAGTCGCAGAAAACTTGCTGGTTCCCCAACCACTATGGAAAGCTGTCTGGAGTTTCCTCAGTCTACTAAAAATGGAAGCCTACTATATTGAACTTGGCATTCACTCCTTGGGATCATACCCAAATGACAACAAAACATTGATCAAAAGACCAACCTATTATATTTATATGTTTTAACACCAGCAGTTTTTATTTTTTTTTTATTTTTTTTTTTTAAATATTAAATTTTATTTTTATATTCCCCATACAATTGCAAACGCCCCATTCTGACCCCAATCCTTCCCCTCCCGCCCCCCACCCCCAAAAAGTGTCTCTGGTTCATAGTTTTTTGTTGATTTTGATTTTCACTTTCTTATATTCATTTTCCTGGTCCCTTATTTAAGTTTTCTAGATTCCTGCTATGAGTGAGACCATCCGGTATTTTTCTTTTTCTTTTTGGCTTATTTCGCTGAGCATGATCCCTTCCAGTGCCATCCATGTTGCTGCAAATTGCATGTGTTTATCTTTTTTGAATGCTGAGTAATATTCCATGGTATATATGTACCACATCTTCTTGATCCAGTCATCTATTTTTGGGCATTTGGGTTGTTTCCAAAGCTTAGCTATTGTAAACAGTGCTGCTATAAACATAGGAGTGCAGGTGCTCTTTGGAATTGATGTTTCTGTGTCCTTTGGGTAAATACCTAGGAGTGGAATTGCTGGATCATATGGAAGCTCTATGTTTAGTAGGTCCAGAAATCTCCACACAGCTCTCCATAGTGGTTGGACCAGTTTGCACTCCCACCAACAGTGCAGAAGAGTTCCTTTTTCTCCACATCCTCGCCAACATTTGTTGTTGCTAGTTTTTTTAATATGTGCCATTCTCACTGGTGTGAGATGGTATCTCATGGTAGTTTTGATTTGCATTTCCCTGATTACAAGTGATGTTGAACATTTTTTCATATGTCTGTTGGCCATTTGCATTTCCTCTTCAGAGAAGTTTCTTTTTAGCTCTTCTGCCCATTTTTTGACTGGATTATTTTCTTTGTTGTTGCTGAGTCTCATCAGCTCTTTGCAGATTTTTGTGATCAGTCCTTTATCATTAGTGTTGGGTGCAAAAATGTTCTCCCAGTTGGTGGGTTTCTCTTTGTTTTTGTTATTGTCTCTTTTGCTGTGCAGAAGCTCTTTAATTTGATGTAGTCCCAGCTGTTTATCTTTCTCTTCACTATCACTGCTTTGGGTGATGTGTCTGTAAAGATGTCTTTGATGTGCAAATCCCGTAGTGTTTCGCCTATATTTCCTTCTATGTATTTTATGGTTTCAGGTCTTATGTCTAGTTCTTTAATCCATTTTGAGTTGATTTTTGTGTATGGTGTGAGGTAGTGGTCAAGCTTCATTCTTTTGCATGTAGCGACCCAGTTTTCCAGCACCATTTATTGAACAAACTTTCTTTGCTCCAATGCATAGTCTTTGCTCCTTTGTCAAAGATTAGTTGACCATAAATCTGTGGGTTTATTTCTGGATTTTCTATTCGATTCCATTGGTCTGTATGTCTGTTCTTGTTCCAATACCATGCAGTTTTGATGATTATGGCTTTGTAGTATAGTTTGAAGTCTGGGAGTGTGATGCCTCCATTTCCTTCTTTTTTTTTCAGTAGAGCTTTGGCTATTCGGGGTTTTTGGTGATTCCATATGAATTTCATCAATAATTGTTCTATTTCTTTGAAGAATGCCATTGAGATTTTGATTGGAATAGCATTGAATCTGTATATTGCTTTTGGTAGGATGGCCATTTTAATAATGTTTATTCTTCCAATCCATGAGCAGGGGATGTCTTTCCATTTCTTTGTGTCTTCTTCTATTTCTTTTAACAGTGTTTTATAGTTTTCTTTGTATAGGTCCTTTACCTCTTTTGTTAGATTTATTCCCAAATATTTGATTTTTTTTGTTTCGATAATAAAAGGGGTGGTTTTTGATTTCTTCTTCTTCAGATTTATTGTTTGTGTATAGGAAGGCTACTGACTTTTGCGTGTTGATTTTGTATCCTGCCACTTTACTGAATTGATTGATGAGTTGAATTAGTTTTTCTGTGGAGATTTTGGGGTTCTCTATGTATATTATCATATCATCTGCAAATAGTGATAGTTTGACTTCTTCTTTTCCTATTTGGATTCCTTGGATGTCTTTCTCTTGTCTTATTGCTCTGGCTAGGACTTCCAGTATTATATTGAAAAGCAGTGGTGAGAGTGGACATCCTTGTCTTGTTCCAGATCTTAATGGAATTGCTTTCAGCTTTTCACCATTGAGAATGATACTGGCTGTTGGCTTGTCATAGATGGCCTTTATGATGTTGAGGTATGTTCCTTGTATCCCAAGAATTTCAAGGGCTTTTATCATGAATGGGTGTTGCACTTTGTCGAAAGCTTTCTCAGCATCTATTGATATTATCATATGGTTTTTATATTTCTTTTTGTTGATGTGTTGGATAACGTTGATTGATTTTCGGATGTTAAACCATCCTTGTGCCCCTGGAATGAATCCAACTTGGTCGTGGTGAATTATCTTATGGATACATTGTTGGATTCTGATAGCTAAAATTTTATTGAGGATTTTTGCATCAGTGTTCATTAGGGAGATTGGCCTATAGTTTTCCTTTTTTGTGTTGTCCTTATTCGGTTTTGGTATTAGTGTAATATTGGCTTCATAGAACGTGTTTGGTATTGTCCCTTCCTTCTCAATTTTTTGGAAGAGTTTGTGAAGGATAGGCACTAATTCGTCTCTGAATGTTTGGTAGAATTCATTTGTAAATCCATCAGGTCCTGGGCTTTTGTTTTTGGGGAGGTTTTAATTACCATTTCAATTTCGCTGCTTGTAATTGGTCTGTTTAGGTGTTCTATTTCTTCTTTATCTAGCTTTGGGTGATTGTAGAGTTGTAGGAATTTGTCCATCTCCTCTAGATTGTTGAACTTGTTTCCATATAACTGTTCATAGTAGTTACTGATTATTCTTTTGATTTCTGCTGTGTCCGTTGTGATTTCTCCTCTTTCATTTATGATTCTGTGTATTTGTGCTTTCTCCCTTTTTTCCTTTGTGAGCCTGGCTAGGGGTTTGTCTATTTTATTTATTTTTTCAAAGAACCAGCTCTTGGTTTCATTGATCTTTTGGATTGTTTTTTAGTTTCAATTTCATTTATTTCTGCTTTGGTTTTTATTATTTCTTTCTTCTACTGGTTCTGGGGTTTTTTTGTTGTTCTTTTTCTAGATCTTTGAGCTTCGAGATTAGGTTGTTTCTTTGAGTTCTTTCTTGTTTTTTGATGTGAGCTTCTATTGCTATATATTTTCCTCTTATTACTGCTTTTGCTGCATCCCATACATTTAGGATATTGGTGTCCTCCTTGTCATTCAATTCAAAGAATTTTTTAATTTCTTCTTTGATCTCCTCGTTAGTCCAGTGGTCTTCCAGTAGTGTGGCTTTTAATCTCCATGAGGTAGGATAGTTCCTTGCCTTCTTTTTATGATTTATTTCTAGTTTGATGCCTTCGTGGTCAGAAAAGATGGTTGGTATGATTTCAATCTTGGTGTATCTGTTGATGTTTGTCTTGTGCCCCAGTATGTGATCGATCCTGGAGAATGATCCGTGTGCGCTTGAGAAAAATGTGTACTCCGTTTTTTTTGGGTTTAGTGTTCTATAGATGTCTGTTAAGCCCAAATGCTCTAGGTCCTTATTTAGAGCTTTAGTTTCTTTACTTATTTTTGTCTTGTTGATCTATCCATTGTTGATAGTGGTGTGTTGAAGTCTCCCACTACATATGTGTTTTCTCTGATGTCTGTTTTCAGAGAGGACAACAGTTGTCTGATATATTTTGGTGCTCTTTCGTTTGGTGAGTATATGTTAATGAGTGTTATTTCTTCTTGAAGTATTGTCCCCTTAATCATAATGTAGTGACCATTGGGGTCTCTTTTTATTTTTTTGAGTTTGAAGTCTGTTTTATCTGATATAAGTATAGCTGTTCCTGCTTTCTTTTTTGGCCCATTTGCTTGTAGGATTGTTTTCCATCCTTTGACTTTGAGCCTATTTTTATCTTTTGTAGCTAAATGTGTTTCCTGGAGACAGCAAAAGGTTGGGTTTTGTTTCTTAATCCAGGCTGCAACTCTGTGTCTTTTTATTGAAGAGTTTAGTCCATTTACATTTAGAGTTAATATTGATATGTTAGCATCTGTATTTGCCATTATGTTTGTCTTTCCTTTGATTTTATTTATTTATTCTTTTAATAACTTTTTTTTTTTTGGTCTTCTTTCGTTGTTATTCGTCCCTCTGAGGTTCTGGCTTTAGGATTCCTTGTAGTATTTTTTGGAGTGGGGGTTTAGTCGCAATGAAATTCCGGAGTTTCTCTTTGTCTGGGAAGGTCCATATTCTTTCTTCATGGAGGAAAGAGAGCTTTGCGGGATAGAGTATTCTTGGTTGGCATCTGTTTTCTTGGAGTCTGTTGACTATGTCCCTCCACTCTCTCCTTGCCCGTAGTGTTTCTTCAGAGAAGTCTGATGTCAGCCTGATTGGTTTTCCTTTGAATGTTATCTGTTTCTTCCTCTTTGTCAGCTTCATTATTTTTTCCTTGTCCTGGATTCTTGGGAGCTTTACTATTATGTGTCTTGCTGTGTTTTTCCTTTCGTCGTGGAAGTTTGGTGTTCTTCTTGCTCTTGTATATCAATTTTCAGCTCCTTCTTCTCATTTGGAAGTTCTCTTCAATTATATCCATGAATATTTTCTCTGTTCCTACATCTCTCTCCTCTCCTTCTGGAATTCTATAACTCTTATATTTCCTTTCCTCATGGAGTCAGATAGTTCCGAAGTCTTTCTTCATTCTTTTTCCTTCGTACTTCTCTTTCCTTTTCTGTTTTGGTTCTTTTTATTTCTGTGTCTTCAAGATTACTTATTCGTTCTTCCATTTCATCTATTCTGCTTTCATTGCTTTTCCCAGAGTTCTTTAGTTCCTCCATTAATTCTTTGATCTCCTGCATTTCTTCTACTTCCCTCTTTAGGGACTCAATTTCTTCTTCTGATCTATCACTTTTTTAATCATGGCAATTTTAATTCTCTTTCTGGAAGGCTCAGAAGTTCTTCCAAGTTGCTGTCGTTGCAATCTGGGGAGTGGTTTTCTTTTTGTGTGTGCTTCTTTCCTGAGGAGTTTTTAGGTTGCGTGTGGTTCTTCTACTCCCTACTGTCTGTTTCTAATTTGTCGTATGCGTTGGGACACTGTGTTGCTCGGACTGACTGACATCTTGGGTGAACTTCTCCGCTCCCCTCTGGCTCTTCCAGGAGCCATCTCTGTCTTCTGGGGGAGCTTTCTGCTGGTTTTAGGCAGTTTTTACTGAAGAAATGTCCCTGTTCTCAAATGGCGAAGCGGGATGCAGTCCCTGCGCCTCCGGTTTCAGGCACACTCTTCTGCGCACCCGGTCTGCCCCGGACGTGGGTGCCTGCTCCCTGTGGGGCTCAGACTGCTGGTCGGAAGGGGCCTGGCGTGGAATAACTTCCCGGCTGGCCACTGGTCCTCAGAAACCTTCTGCCCTTTTCAAGCAGTCTTAAGAAATGTCCTGTTTTATGGGGTGTTAGTGACTTTTTTTTCCTGGTCGCTAGGTGGCGCCAGAGATCTCTCCTATTGTCCTTGGGGGGCTGTTTTTCGCCTCCCCCCACCCCGTGGGACAGGGAACAGAGCGGGAATGGTAGGGTACACCTCAACAGCTTTGGGGTGCTGTGTCTGCCTTGTGCCCCACCGTCGTGGAGAAACCACGCCCCGAATTTTCGTTGCCCGGGTCTCAGTTCAAAGCCCTCAGTTCCAGGACGCGGGCTGTAGCCCAGTTCAGTGGCGCGGGAATGGCGCCTTTTGCACCGCTCCGTGCCTGGCGCCTGGTTCCTGCTCACTCAGGGAGGGACCTTCACCTCAGTGAGGACCTCCGCGCGTCTCCCCGCAAGCCTAGGTCGTCTCCCCGCAAGCTAGGTCGCAGGCGCGGGACCTGGGCAGCGCGATCCCGGTCTGCACTTGCTTTTCAAGCGCGCCAGCGCGCCGCGTTTCCGCGCCAGCTTACCGGCAGCCCGGGCTGTGTGCGCGTCTCGGGGTTTTGTTCTTCTCTAATGGCGCCGGAGCGCGTTCGCTCACGCGCAGCGGATCCTGCAGGGTTCGCCTCAGCTCCGTTCACGGGTGTGTGGTGCAATAGTTTCCTTTCCACTCACAGTCCCGCTTGCTGCGTCGTTTGTTCTTGTTGGTTGTTTTGGTTTGTTGTTTTCTCCTCTCTGCCGGTCGGAGAGTGCCGCCTCTGTGGGCGGGGGAGGGAGCAGGGTTCTGCGCTTCCCTCCCTTCTAGTCCTCTTTATGGCCACTTTCTTCTTCGGGCAGTTTGCTGGCGTCACCGTTTATCTTCCGTGTCCCAGTTTCTCACTGGGACTGCCGCTTTTCCTCCTATTCACTTTTTTTAATGGGAGATCTTACTCGCAGCGTTCC
>NW_023601432.1:0-19876 GCF_014898055.3 Talpa occidentalis
TTATTTACAATAACACTGGGTTGATTCATACTATTTGCTTCGGGGTTAGTTACTAATTCATTTAGTTGTCCAACTACTGAATTCTTATTCTAAAAAGGGTAGAAAAATATATAAAGCTCCCACATACAAGGAGACTAGACCCTCAAAGGCATCCTAGAAATCCATATTTAAAAATCATAAACCAGAAAATATCATTCCCTGAATTAAATTTTGTTACATAATGAATACAAAATATGATGGTTCAGTCATTGAATGAATTCCAAAATAAAAAAATGAGCCAGAATAGACTTTGATGAAGACTGACAGTGAGAAATTCACTGTCCAATTAATATTCAGATTTCACTCTTCACTCCAGCTTACCACTCCCTTTTCATAAGGCAGCTTGTCTAGGTACGGGCTACCAAGGATCAATTGTTGTGAATTTCAGATGTTCAGCAAGCTGTCAGAGGCTGCTTAGACGTTTCCAAGGAAACAGCTTTGCTTATCAGCAGTGTCTCCACAAAAGAACCAACTTTTAATACACTATTTCCTAGACATAGAAGCAATCAGGGAACTTCTACTCCTGAAAAACACACAAACCTTGTAGACAAAATAAAGGCAGCTCACAGTCTTCTTAATTGGAAAGATAGTCCAAAATATTTTAAATTTATTTTCCTTTATTTTCAGTGGAAAGGAAGGACATATGATAAAACTTAAAATATTGAATGATCTAGTTCAGCACAACTTACGAATTTATTGCTCTCCTGTACTATAACATTATTTTAAGCAAGATTATTTTAGTATTTTATGTTTGAAATTTTATGATATATATGTTTTAATCTGTATAGCTGATCCCAGATGTAAGTGCAACTCTGTATGAAACTTGGGAGCAAAGTGAAACCTGGACTGTGATTCCGAGAATTTTGAAGCTTAGTAAAAGCTGAGAATGTATGTTCCTGTACAATGTCTAAAATTGCCAGTGTGGAAGAAAAATAAGTGGGTGCAGAGAAGAACTAACTGAATTAAATGCACTCTTCTGACAGTGAAAGGACACTATTTCACAGTCTGATAAGCCTTTAATAAGCACATTTCCCTGACAGCAAATCTGGTCAACAGTTGCCAGTGAGTGACTCCCCACAGAATTGCACAGGTGAACTGGCTATTTTTAAATCCATTGTGTGTGTGTTACAGATTGCTACCCAAAACCTGAGCATAAACTTGTAAAGAATGCCTTTCAGCCTATTGATTGCTTAACCTTCAAAATTACCTCTTGTTTCAGAGACTTCTAAATTTCTTCGCCTTTTCTTTGCCAGGAAATGCAGTAACAATCAACATGAAAGGGAAGAAAGCAAATAACATCAGTTTGGGAAGATGGTTTTAGACTGATTTTGTTTGCATTCTGATTGGTCCTAATGTTAGTCTACTGTTCAGATCATAGCAATAAAAATATGTTTATAATTATAATTTCCAGGAGTTTACAAAATAATATGAGAAATCAAACAATAAATGAAATTTTTAATTGAAACCTGCACTGTTTGGTTCAGTGAAGCATTGTTGTGAGTGTTATGATCAGAGAAAGTTTTCTAAAATAAGAAAGAGCTAAATAAAAGTAAACTTTGGGCTTAAGTAAACTTAAGACCAAGTAGTAATTGCCAGCAGGAAAGGAAAAAGGAAGGAAATTGGGAGAAAGAGGACAACAATATGGTGAAGGTTAGATTTAGATTTCCAGTGAGTACTTAAGGTAGTACACCTGCATGCTGATTCTCAATGAGGAACACCTGAAATGTACATACTGTTAGACTACAATGGTCCCTCAATTAAAAAATAAAAAAAAAGTGAACTTGGTAATGTGGCACCAGGATCAAAGATAACTGTGAAATTTATCTGTTACATTCACAACTTTGTTCTCAGAGATGAAATCTAACATTTAGGCACAGAAGGGTGAAAGCATGTTTGTCAATCGTTTGTGCAGGGAAAAAGCAGAGGTTTAATTTTATCACCAATGCAGTGATGGGGAACTACTGCAGGATTATTGCAGGGTATGTAAATCAGTGTGATGAACAGTTTGTGAATAATATCACTTCATTTAGTTAATCAGAAAATACTGCTTTAGTGCCTTTAATATGCCATCTTTGGCTTTAACGTTTGTGAGTTTAGTTTGGGCTTTGGAGTGACACTGCCTGTGTGTGTGTGTGTGTGTGTGTGTGTGTGTGTGTGTGTGTGTGTGTGTGGTAAAAACACAATGTGAGGCATATTCTTTCAGGTCTAGCAAGATGGTGACAGAGTGAAGACTCTAGAATCATCTCCTCCATATATTGAAAACCAGAATTTCTATTTGGTTCTTGTGCATACCTTCTATCTGTCTGTTGGTACTCTCATTTGTTATCTATTTTTTCCCCCTGAGATTATTTAGTTTTCTATGTCTTATAACCCACTGGGCTTCTTTCAAATGGTTATTTTGAAAATTTTTTTTCAGAAAACTCCTAAATCTGCATTCTTTAGGGTTACTTTCTGGATATTTATATTCCTTTAATTAGTTCTTGCTTCTCAGATTCTTTAAGTCCTGAGTATCAGGACATGATGAAAAGCCACCTCTGCCAGTCCTCATGGACAGACTTTGACCAGGCAACACCTTCACTAATCAGCCCAGCTAGAGATTCTGGGGCCCTCTCCCAGCTTTCCTGTGTTTTTGTATTTTTAGGTTTTGTGCATGTAGATTTCTCAATAGAGGGATTAACCCCTCCTTCCTTCCTTGAGTTTGTAATATTTATTTCCTCTGATGACTGAGTTTTGCATCATGGTTTGCTTATTTAATAGCACATGAAAGCTTACTGTGTTGGAAAGTACACTAATAACTGTACCCCCAAACTTGTTCCTCCTTCAGTGTCAATGACTGACATCATAATGCACTGGGTGGATAAGCCTTAGAAACGTAAGTATCACTCTTAGCATCTTTTTGCTTTAACTGCCACACAAGTCTTTCACAAAGTCTTATTAGTTTTACTTTCCAAACAACTTTCATATTTTTTGTTTTCTAACTGTAACATGGCTGCTTTGGTAAAGACACCAATACCTTACCTGAACTATTGCAAAATTTCCAAAAAGTTCTCTTTGCTTCTACTCTTCCCATGTAACTCATCAATTCTGAAATCAGAATTCAGAGTGACAAAAGGCATATGTAATCTTGTCACTTATTGGGAATTACCTGATATTATTATGATAAGACTTTCATCATTAACAGAATTCCAAATTCCCTTCCTGTGCTTCTAGACTGTGTTACTCTCTTTTTATACTCTGTGCTACAACCATCCTGGTCATGTTTCAGTTCCTCCAGCAAGAGGATATGATATGAGAACGTATCATATCCTTCATTCAGGAATGACTGTAAGTCCTTCAGTCTCAGCATAAAAGTGACTCCACAGGAAAGTTCCCCTGATACCTCAGTCTAGCTCAGGACCATATTCGTATTCTCAGCATACTTCATATTTATTTCTTAAGTTACTTATTGTCATTTTAAGAAAAGAATTATGTACTTGCCAGCTTAATATTATTGTTATGAATGTTTTTCCAGGTAGAAGGTAAGATCTAAGAGGGTAGATATCATGTCAATTTCATCTACACCATGTCTTCAAAATCACATAGTGTCTAGCAAAGAGGCTGCTCCTAATAGACATTCGTTGAATGAATGAATGAAGAAAGAAATGGGTGATGTGATATCTGAACTGAGTTTTGAAGAACATGTAGGAGTTAGCCATATGGCTGGGATGGGGAGGATAGCAGAGACATTGGGAGTAAAGAAACATCAGAAGGAGGAATGTGAGAGGTAGGAGGATGAGAATGGCAGGAGATGAGTTGGACTTTCAGCCAGAAGTAATGAAAAGTACTGCATGCTATTCTAAGACATATGGATTTTACCCCAATGATAGTTGGAAACTATAAAGGAAATTTAAATAGATAAATGTCTGGGTCAGATCTGAGTTATGGCATAAAACATTTAGCAGAAGTACAGTGAATGGATTGGAGAGAAGTAAATTTTGTGACAAGGACCAGGCAACAGTCTGCTAGACTAATTCACTTGAGAAGTGATGGTATCCTGATCTAAGGCAGTTGTGCAGGACAAAGAAGGGATGAATTGTGAAGATTATAAAGGCATTTAATTGAGATGACTTTATCACCAAGTGGAGAGTAACTGGGGATGGGTTATGGATTAATCCTTTGCTTTTCATTTTGCAACCCTGGGTGGATAGTGCTCATAGTCATAAAGATAGCAGATAATGTACAAGAGACAGATTTAGTCATGATGGCAAAATATTGATTTGCTTATTGTATTTTGTGTATGAAACACTTGAGAGCTGTCAGTGGAACTGCCTAGATGTGAGCACAGGAGGTAGCTGATAGCACAAGAGTAGACACACCTATCTAGGGAACAAGGTGGAGCTTTATTTTATAGTTGAAGAAGTCTTTGAGAGGCCAGTAAAAATTTTTCAGTTTGAGTTTGTGAGCATCCACAAAGTTTGGTTACAATTTTAGGGGGTTGACATATAAGCGAAGACCATTTTTATTTGCTTCTAAAGAAGAAAAAATAGGGAAATAAATAAAGGAGTGAACAGCCAAGGTAAGTTCAAGAAGAATACTGCATTCAATTGACCAGAAATATGGGAATGAAAAAAGAATTTGTCAGAGAACAAAAGAGAGTAAGAAATTGGAGTGATCGGGGAACCACAACTTTCTGTTGTTACCATGAACAACTTTCTGTTGTTACCACATTAATATTATCTCAGACAGAACATCTAACAGAAGAATTTCAGGGTTCAGGGAAGGAAGGAGGAGGTTGAGACAGGTCAGTTTAGGGAGCGAAAGAGTCCGGTGTGACAGAGTCCTGGTGATAAGGACAGGATACCTTGGTTACAACCCAATAACAGCACACACAGGAGGGACCCCAACTGCACACTGTGGACTTCAGCTGATAAGAAGATGTCACACACAGGAGGGACCCCAACTGCACTTACACCTCCTGCAGAGACGGAATGGCAAGGCCTGGCTGACTATAGGTGAGCTGGGCGCCTGCTGGCCCTCAGTGGCCTGACCCCAGTCTCCATCTGCCTGCCCACTTCCCATTGCACAGATAGAGCAACATTGTGTTTTCTCTGTGCATGAGCAGAGCTGGGAAGGCACAGTGGTTTGCTGGGACCCACTGGCCTCCCCTCCCCCCAACCCAATAGTGAGGAGCCCTGGTTGCCCAGCAGCTGTTTGCTTTGGAGACAGAATTTGCCACTGTGTTCCATGCGGTCCACGAGGCCTACAGGACACTGGCAATCAGTGGCTGAACATTGAGAGCCAGAGGGCAGTGATGGAAATGTCTGCCCTGCTGGTCCTGCAGCAGCTGTGGGCTGCCCTGTTACTATTATATGACGGTACAAGACAGGTGCTGGGACTCCTTGAAGTTCCCTGGCAGATCCTGCTTTATGCTGTTCTCCTCGTTTAGACATTAAAGATTGGACAGAGTTTGAGGAGAGGGAAAGAACTTTCAGGAATGTATTCTGTTCTTGAAAAATGCCCTGGGCAAGGCCTGGGGAAAATCCCCCTTTATGTTGTTGGAGGACAACAGTTTTTCCAAAATTAACAGAAAGTGAGAAAGTAACACCAAGTGTACAAAAGTCCCCCCAGAAATTTGTAATGGATGAAAAGAGCTAAGCCTGAGAAATCATTGATTCAAAACAAGAAGTTTTCTGGTTATTTTTTATTTTTCAATTTGTTTTTATTGTTGCATCATAACTATGTTTCTCGAGGGAGGGTAAAGAGGCATGAAAAGAAGATATGAAAGTTTCTGCAAGTGGAGTTCAAATATCCGATTATAATTTGTAGGAAAGTCAGCAACTTTGTGTTGCCACATAGTTCACAACAGCCGATGGGATTCTGCAGAGACAGCAGTGCATTGTCATAGGTGTACAAGCAAAGACGGATGACAGTTTGTTAGATGATGGTGAAGGTATTCCCAATTAAGTGGAAATTGAATGACATGAACATCAAGATCTTTTTTCACCTCAGAGATGCTGTGATTCTCTTTTCAGGAATTCATAGGGAGAGCAAGAAAACCTTTTATTCTTCTTGTTTGAGAAAATTGTGCCTACATTCAGAAGTGCAAGTTGCACTGCCAGTGGTATTTGCATAGTTTTGGGCTGATGTGCCATGGGAACTATCTGTCAGATGTAGTTACAAGAAACATGTGATGCATTAGATTTAATCAAAGGCGATATGTCACAGCTTCTGCCTTGGGAATTTGCTAATGATGATGTGTGTTTTCTTTGTCTTTGAAACCATATGACAAATTTTGGGATCATAGAGTGAAACTTGCTTTCACTTTGATTTTAAACATTAAATGATCTTCACATTTGACCTCCTTCATGTACCAAATATGAAAATATTCAAAACATGAATGGCATCAGAACTTAGAATGAATCTACACATTCGAGGACTCAAGATTCATTCACAACAGAAATCTTGAACAATATACTGGAAAACTCCAAGAATATAATTTATCTTGAACAACTGCAGAATGCGCAGTTGCTAGAGTAACACTATGTATAAGTTTCAGGCATTGTTTCTTTTAGGACAATGTACTCCTATTAATGAACTTGACAAAGTAAAATTATTAAATATTCTAAAATCAAGGTTTGATAATGAGTTACCTGAAAGAGCAGACTTTATTACATTAAAAAGGAGATAATGTATTATCTCTCACTTTTATATATTAGGTCTTGCAAAATAGCTCCTTTTTTAAATAAAGCTTTTGTTTTTTCTTTTTGAAAAAGATTTATTTATTTATGTATACAAGAGCTGGGGTACAGGCCAGAGGTGTGGGAGGTGAGAGGATTCACCAGTGACAGAGTGGGGAACAGAACAGGCAGACTGACTGAAGTACACTGCTGAGGGGAGCAGCAGGCAAGTCAGGAGAGGTCTGCAGCACCATGTGGGCTGCTCCCTGGCAGGCTGGGGGATCAAACTTGTGCTGCAGGGGATAGCTTTTCACAGGCTGAGTCTTAACCTCTTGTGCCACAAGGCAGGCCCTTGCAAAATAGCTCTGAAAGGCTAATGTAAGAGGAAGGACAGCAACTAGGAAAGGGTCCTCTTTGGCATTCCATTTCATGAGGGAGCTTGTTTATCAGGCCTGCTGAACTTGGGCACCAACATGATTTAAGTATCAATTAGATCTTAGGGTAAGTAACTCCATGTGGTGTATCTACCTCTAGACTTCATAAGAATAGCAAACAGATTCCTTAATAAAAGCGAAAATCACAAGATGGTGCAAATTTTTCATACAACTGCTGAATACTTTTGGTAATCACTACTATTCTCTGCCCACTAACTCAGTAGATGAAGCCCATATTTAGGGTTAGATTAGCCTTGTGGGCCCTTGTCTTTCAATAAATTGGTGCCATTTCTCACTCCTATTTTATTTTTATTCACTAATATAACAGATATTTATGGGACACTTTCAGGGGCTGCATGTCCCCCTCACATTCATATATTGAAGTCGTAAGCTCAGAATGTGAGAAGTAATTAAAATTAAATGAGGTCATAAGTGTCAGCCTAATCCAATATGACTGATTATTCTCATAAGAAGACAACAGATATAGGTACACAGAGAAAAGAGCATGTGTAGCAAGAGAGAAGGCAGCCATCTACAAGCCAACGAAAAAGATCTCAGGATGAAAACAGACTTGCAGGTACCTTGATCATAGATCTTAGCTCCACAACTTTGAGGAAATAAATTTCTGTTTAATCACCCAGTCTACAGTAGTTTGTTATGGCAACCCTAGCAAGGGAGTGTAGAGACAGATTAGGTATTACACTGTCATTTAGTTTAGTGCATTTCAGTGTTTAGAAAGTACAAGAATAATCTGAATATTTGTTTAAAATAGAGATTTCTTAACCTCACCATCAAGTTTCTAATTCAAGTTTGATGTGAGGTCTCAAAACATAACATTTGTAACCATCGTCCAGGTGATATGATATTCCTGGGAGGTCCGTATTTTGGGGAGTAGTGTTGCCTTCGTAAATACAAATGCTTTTCAGGAAGGTAATAAACAATCTTTGTCATTGATTGTCTCACTGGTTAACATTTCAGGAATGTTAAAACCCCAATGTTAAGGACATCCATCCTTGAAGCTGACAATGATGGGAGTGTTTACAATCACAGAAATTGCTAAATGCTGTAAGAAAAGACTTTTGTTGCTGGAAAGCCAATTAATGAGTATATTAGATTGCTTTTCAAAAAATACGGAACTAGAGAAAAGTTGAGGGCTTGGGCCTGCAGGGAACCCTCTTACGTGAGAAAGACACTGAGAGTAGAGGCAAAAATAGCCAAACTCTTATTTCAATAACTAAAAACAACCTAAGGTCGGCAATATTATCACTGTATTAATAATTTTACCAGACAAACTTCAGTCAGTTGGTTGAAAAAAAAATTAAACTGACAATGTGAACTTGAATCACTGCTCTGGTGCTCACTAGCATTTTGGGTCTATTAGATAACTTTAGAGCAAAAGTTTACTTTTCTATATAAAGATGTAGATGGACAGGGCAATTTGAGCTGCCTCTTCCTTCTTGGAGATTTTTGAGGGTGGTAGCTTAATGAAGTTGTCAAAGCTGTGCCTCGAGAGCCCAATCACTCTAAAATGACTTTTTTTTTTTTTTGAGACTCTGGAGTTCATGTTGTGTAAGGAGCATGGGTCAGCCCTAATTACCTCTCAAGGTAGTTGTAAAACTCAAATGAGGTCATGTGTTAACAGAATTCTACAAACTCCACCAAGTTATGCAAAAACAAGGACAAATTTATATAAGCTCGTGATCTGGGAAATTTGACTGGATTGTGATTAGGTAAGGAAAATTGAAGAGCAATGATTTCTATAGAACTGTATTGGTTAATGGTCTCAACTTCACTTCCCTATGTTTGCAAGAAATGGAGAAGGGTATTTTAGTGACTAAATTTAGCAGAACTCTGGAGAAATTTCTTCCACACTGAAACTATGACCATGCTCATATTTATATTAATTTATATTACTTTCATTTACTCATTATTTATATCAACTTCTGTTAACAAATACATAATGTGCTTCAGTTGTGTGTCAGAGTTAAGTTATATGCTAGGACAGGATGTAAGACTGACAGATTTTCTATTTACAGTGTGCTCACCATTCTGGAGAAAGTGACAATTAAAAGGCATTTGGAAAAAAAAAAAAGTATAGTGCTTTATTGGAAAAATACTTGTATTATCTCTTAGGATTTGCTACTATAACCCTCTTCCCACCTCCTTACCACCCCATGGGGGCCCCACCCCACCACGTGAAAACATGATACGGTTTCTAAAAAGAAGATGCAGTTATTTGGAGCAAGATGGTGAGATGATTGCTATTGATGTATGTGTATGATGCAGAATAATTACATATATTAGGATAATTATAGTGACTGTGTGAGCACTACTATTAATTTTGTTTAAATGCAAACTGGAAAGTATCTCTTTATTCAAAGACTTGAGTAAGCCTGCCTCTTTACAGTGGAAGATCACAGCAATTACCTGGAAAATAAAGACCCCCAAACAGTCTAGCCCAAACAATGTGAACATTTGAGTAATTTTGTTTTGAAAAAACAATATGATTTCACCAGTGTGTACTTTATCTGTAAGATTTTAGTATTGGATATTTACATGGCACAGAAGAAAAATTTTAAGTGCACATAACTGATGCATGTAAACCAACAAACACTAAGCTGGTGCCCCAGTATGTATTGATCCCACTTTTATGAATCTTACCACACTAGGATTGGGTGACTCACTGACCTGGAAGCACTGACTCTCCTGGGGCTGGCTAATTCCCAGAGAAAATAAACTATGTGTCTGGGAGTTTGCCTTTGATATGCAAAAAAACCAAGCCAGAACCCACACTCCTAAGGACCTCCTCTAGCAGCTTCTGGGAGAATATTCCAGTGCTCTGATCAAACCAGGGCAGATACTGGGCAACCAGAGACAACTCCATATCCCAGAGTTCAAAGAGACTGACTCAAACTAGCCAGTCCTGAACTGTTACCCCACTTAGCCGTTCCTTTTCACAAAATTCACAGCAAAAGTTTTGCACGGGATTTCCCCCTCTGCCACCTAACTAACCTGAGTGGCTTTGCGTTGCAAGGAGTGGTGTGTGCCCTCTTGGGAACTGTGCAGAATAAACTGTTCTTTTTAATTTATCAATCATTTACATAACTATAGAATTTGGGGAGCACAACGTCACACTTTTATATGAGCACATACTTCACATACCCTCCTGTCCTCTTACCTTCTCTACCTGCTCTTTCCATACCCATTTCTTTTGGAACCAGTATATTTTTCACGAAGTTATTGTTGATGTATTTGCTAATTTATTTTCTCTGGTTACTTATAATGCAAATGAGTGAAACCATGCAGTAACTGTCTTTCACTTCCTGACTTATTTCATTCAGTATAATCACCTATGTCTTTTGTCCCCAAAGACACTAATTCATCATTTTTAATGGCTGAGTTTTATTCCATTGAGTATAGAGTCCACAATTATGACTCCGCAGTTTTGTCATCCAGTTGTCATTAGGTACTTAGGTTGATTCCATGTCTTAACTACTATGAATAATGCTGATATGAACTCTTTGAATATTAAATACCTAGCAGTGGTATTACTGGATCATATGGCATCTCCATTTTACTTTTTAAGGAATCTTCATAGCATTTGCCATAGAGGCTGCACTCAATTGCCTTCCTACCAATAGCGGTTGAGAGGTCCCATTCACCATGGCCATGGCCCCCAATCTGTTGGCCTCACCATAACTGAATAAAAACAACACCCCAGGTACATTTTAAAGCAAAGTCACAGATCTCAGAAGTGGTCTCAGGAGGAAGTCAGAAGCTAGAGTGAGTTAGAAACAACTTTGGTGAAGCTGAGGGGCTGATTAATTTGACAGGGACTGACTGATAACAGAATGGAGGTGACAGAGAGGAAAGGTAGACATAGACACAGAAAACCATCAAAATAAAAACCAAGCCTATTTGGCCCATATCTGATACTGCAAAAATCTTCAACCTTCATATCACTCTGTCAAATCCTAAGGCAAAGACGCTTTTTCGATCAGCCCTTCTTAATCCTGAGTGAATTAACTGATAATACAAATCCATCTATGCAGAACACACAGCAGAGCCTCTGGGGTTGTAGCTGTTAGGAAGTTACCCAGGCCCTGTGTTCACATGTACCTGCCACAGATGGGCCTAGTGTTGTTCCACAGCACCCCAGTGAAAACTGTTTTATATGCATAACTATGTTCTGATGTAGGTACAGTAATTTTATTTAAGTAAGATCTCATATGAAGCTTAAGTATTTAAAAGAAATCAGCATTATATTAATACAAATGTGTCATATATGTTGAACTTCAGGACATCTATTTATTCAAGTAAAAAAATTAACTTCTATACCTTTGTTAGGAAAAGCGATTATGTTCTTGTATCAGCCTTAGCCTCCCAAATATTTCAAGGTTTTTGTTTTGGTTGAGTGATATATAGACACATCTGATTTCTTTTAAGTTAACAGCTACAAATAGATTTTTTTTTCTCTCAGAATGCTTTACAATATTTTCTTTTAAAAGTTGTGCTTTATACACCTTGGAGAAATCTTTTATCCTAAGGTCCTATGGGCATAAAGTTATTCTCTTTAACTTTCTTCTAAAAGTCCAAACAATTTTGCTTTCTAAGTTTGTCTTTAATTTCCTTTACTTGTGTTATCTTTGGAACAAAATTTTAATTTAATGTGTATACCATTTTCCTAGTATCATTTTAGAGTAGTCTTTTCTTTCCTACTATCTGCAATTCACCACCTTTCTGTATCAAGCATATATATAGGTCTGTGTATTTCAGAACTTTCTTAGTTCGCTAGTCTCTTCCTCTCTCTCTCTCTCTCTCTCTCTCTCTCTCTTTTTCTCTCCCTCCTCCCTGCTCTCTGCCCCCAACCCCCCACCCCAACTTGTTCTTCCCTGTCTTCATTGCTATAGACTTGTAATTTGTCTTGTTGTTTATTGGGCCCAGTAATTGTCAAATTTGAGTAGGTATCAAAATCACCTGGGAATTTTAGTGAAAATCCAGAGTCTAGCTCTCCCTAAGTTACACTCTACACATAGGTTCAGGTGTTCTTTAGCAGTTCTTTAGGAGACTGAATACACACCAGTGTTCAAGAATCACAGGGAAATTTCTTCTTCTTCTTTTATTTCCCCGGGGTTCTCAAGGAGTTATTTAATAGAGGTTCTCTGGTGTATAGTAGTGAATATTGCCTTCAACATTTTTATAATAAACCCACAAAGTACATCATGTACTTTTTATTTTTTCACTTGTAAGGGATTATTTATTATTTTTCCCATTTTTTTATTTTATATATTTTTCACATCATTTTTCATTTTTGCACAATGTATGATTTTCATCTTGGTTATAGTCCCTGTACTTACAAATTATTTGACTATTTTGCCCTCTATAATTTATTAAAAAAAACCCCAAAACCTAGTTTTATCTAATTTCTTTAGGGGATTAGATGGAGATATTATTAAATCTATGATTATTTTATGAAAATCTTTTCTAAAATTGTTCCTTTTTCTTCCTTATAAGATCTCATATGAAGAGATCTCATATGAATAATTTTCTAAAATTGTTCCTTTTTCTTCTATATAAATAGATTTATGTTCTATCACTTCACTGGAAAAGACATAAATTTATGGCATTTGTTAATCACAGTGGTATTCTTTTGCATTGAGGAGTATATATTTGGTCAATAGTACAAAACAAACAAACAAAAGGAATAGAGAGGAAGTTGCTTGGTGCACTGGTTAAGAGAACTGTGTTGCTAAAGAAGTTGAGAATTGACAAAGGGAATTTCATCCTTCAATTTTCCTTTCTCACAAATGCTAACAACATGAAAACTTGCATGGGTTGAGAGGATATATCGCAGTTCACTTGAATTTATCATATTATTCCAGAGTGAATAAAGTGCTTAAGTTCCATCAGGGGGAGTGTTCTCACTTTATCGATTTCCAGAAAAGAGTCAATAGGAGTATTGATTGACTTGACAGTTCTTTCTTACTCCTCAAGAAGCAAAAGAAATGGTGCTTAAAACTAGAATGATGAGAAACAGCACCGTTCTTACCCCTCTATCTTGCTGCAAAGAGATTAGAAGACACATTTACCAGCTAGAAAGTTTTCTTGAGTTGTGTACTTAATTCCGCAATTCTCAGGAGGAATGACAAAGTGGTTGCCATTTGCCATAGATTGATGGCATTTCTATTAAGTTTGGGGCAATTTTCTCATTCTGACCCCTTTTATAGGACTGATAGTGAAGCTGACATAAGAGACAAAAGAAAATGAATGATGAGAATACCTTCATCTTTTTTCATATAGCCTTCTGTTCTCTTCTTTTTAATCATTTTGTAAGATGAGATAGAAACAGATATAAAATAACTTAGCAGCTAAATCCATATAAATTCAAGTTCTATCATTTATGAGTTGTAGGATCTTAGGGTAGTTGGTAAAGTGTGTAGCTCATTAGAAAAAGATGGGATGGTGATTCTTTGGGCAATTGTTGTAAAAGTGCTAAACTAGTAAAAATGTGAAGAGTCACATTCAGCAGTGTTCTTCAAACTGTTCTTCATTATCATTTATCATGAAATCAACATAGTGAGTAGCAGTCAATTTAAAAACATACAAACCAAATAGAAACTCTCAGTGTGCATCACAGGATTTAAAATGAAACCTCAGGATTTAAAATGTATCCTATATCACAGATAATCCCATACGCTTGCAGATAATGAAAATCTTGGTGAAGAACCAAATATCTATGAGATAAACTTGAAGACTATATTGATCCCAAATGAGGCTATATATTAGATATTGAGATTTTTTGCTTCAGTTTCTCATATTCACACATGGGCTTGTGCACGTGTGTGTGCACACGTACACACCCACACATACTGGGTTACTATGAAAAATGTACTACTCACTATGAGTTGAGGCAAAAAGGTTTTGTAAAACACTCTAAGTCAATAAATATTCACTTCTATTTTTCCTTTTAAATTTTACCTTTTACTTAGCTTTTTACACGAGAATGTCACAGTGAATACAGTCGACCCTTGGAATATATGAGGGTGCAATAAAGCCCAATGGAAATGTGGCCACAGGAGAGTCTCCCAGGCATTGTCACTAGTAATCTTATAACATGATATAAATGGAACCTTGAGATTTAAAATGTATCATATGTCACGGATAATCACATATACTTCCAGATAATGAAAATCTTGGTGGAGATCCAAATTTCTATGAGATAAACTTGAAGACTGTATTGGTTCCAAATATAATTTTCAAATCATCCTATTAGACTCAACATAAGTTACCTCTCCCTTCCTAATCCTAAAGGGTCTCATGTGTCCTACAGGAATGATGTTATTTTTCAGTGAGCACTGAATGAGGCGGGTACCTCTCCTGGCCCATGGCTGCTGATCTTTCCATTAACCAGGGCAAGGCAAGGTAGCCCTAAGAAACACTCTCATGACCACCTTGGTTCTAATTAATTCTTTCCTGTTTCTTTACAGGGTGACCTCTTCCTGGGATTTAAATCCCAACTCTATCAATAAACCCATGACTGCTTTTCTTGTCAGCTGGTCTCCTGGTTTGAAGCTGTTGGCAGAAGCTGTGCCTTCAAGTTTACTAGGGCCCATCCTTTGCCTTCTGGTGGAACATTCCCTTGAGGAAATCAGGACCTGTAGACCGCAGGACTTAAGGTGTGGAAATGAGAATCACAAATTCTCTCTGGGAAGCAGATCTCTTAGAGGCAGAGGCTACCATCATAGGACAGGAAGCAAAAATGCCTCCAATATGTCCTTGGGCGTGATGGTGAGGGAGGCCATTTCTGCTTCCACCCCGTGGTTTACAGATCCATGCATTCTAACAGCTGGGGACACAGCACAGCACCCAGCTAAGTATATATCAGGTGTCCTGGAGGGTGACCTCTCAGCCTTGCAGGTATCGTCCCGAGTCAGTGCCTTCAGATCAGATCAGCTGCTACTGGGTAGCATGGCATTTGTTCAGACCAGTGGATATTGTCCTGTTGCCACAGCGTTGCCTACTTTACTGTAAAGTGTGTTCTGTGATTTTGTGTGGGTTCTGCGCTAGCGGATTGCTCTATATTCTGGATAAGCCTTGGTGCCAGCACTCACTGGCCACCTCTATTGAGGGTATGCCTAAGAATGAAGCCAAAAGAGAGGAAAGCAAATGAGAGAAATGGAGAAACATTCAGATGACATTGCTTGAACACTTGGCTCCTTTAGTACCTAAAATAAAGGCTTGCCTGAATTTTCAACTAAATGAACTGATTTATTATTATTACTATTTAAGTATTATTATTATTTTTAAAGATTTATTTATTTATGCATTCAAGAATGGGGTACAGGCCAGAGGTGCAGGGGGTGAGAGGATTCCCTAGAGACAGAGTGGGGAACAGAACAGGCAGACTGAAATACACTGCTGAGGGGAGCAGCGGTGAGACAGGAGAGGGCTGCTGTGCTCTGTGGGTAAATCGCTGGTGGGCTGGGGATCCACCTGGTGTGGCAGAGGCTGTGGATAGCTTCACAGTGCTGTGCTTAACCCTTTAGGCCACCAGGGAGGCCCAAAATTACTATTATCATATTACTATTATTATTATTTGAGATGAGCTTCAGTCATTTACATTTGAAAGAACTTATAGGAAGCCACCAATGTTCCTGCCAGGGATCCTTACATATTCATTCTTTAACAAAGTTAATATCATATTTCAGGACTTATTCTGCCCTGAGAGTTATTTACTATCTTTAGGCTGAGTATGGATCTCTGATTTGATTCATGTTGTGATGATTTTATCATTGAAATCTCAGAAACAGGTATTTCCAAGTGCTTGAAAATCTTATAATACTTCCCAGCGTGACTATCAAGAACACGGTCTATGAGACACAAGGAGGCAGGGGTGTGGAGTGTGCAAGAACCTCTACCTTTACAGAGCATCTCTTGTGGCCGACGCAATGTTGTAAATACTTTCGTAATTAACAAAGTTCCTCCTCCCTACTGCCCAGTGAGACTGGTATTATTATTTCCCTCATCTTGACACTGAGGAAATAGGTTATGAGAAGCTGGGTAACTTCTGCTAGGTCACTCAGTTAATAAATAGAAGAAACACAGATTCTAAACAATTAGCACTGGCTGTATTGACAGCAGGACTCCAGAGATGTGCAAGATCAAAACAGGCATCAGGAATGAGAAAAGCCTCCTGCAGCCCCGTGAGTAAAACAGCTTCTCTCTTTTCACTCTTTCACAGCCTGCAGTGAAGCAGTGATCTGGTGGTGTCCTGAAGACACCCTCCAGATTACTTGAAGTATCATAGAATTGTGTGAAAATTTACTTTTGATCTGTTCTCAAACAAGTACAGGTATACGATTTTTATGTGAGAGGGATGATTTCAAACTTGCTTTTAAATATTTTCCTAACTTATGTTTCTGCAGATAATCGTTATGAGCCTAACAGCGCTCCTGCACTGATTCCCCAGCTTCACAACCTGGTCTCTATGCCTACCAGCTGATGGAGAAGGGTCTCTGCTCAGAGCCTCTGCCTTTGTGTGCACGTGGGCTCTGCAGTCCAAGTCACGTCAGTCTCCTTTGTGTGGGTTTTGAGAGTCTGAGATATTTTCTGCAAAGCATGTCCCTTCAAGTCGTCCCTGGTAATCATCGACAATTTCATCTCTTATATCTAATTCCCCACATACCAGCTTCTAATTGTATGTGCAAGGTTATTTTTAAAAATTTTTCTGAGCTCTTGATTGAAAGTATTTAAAGAACTTTCTAGGGACCTTGTAAGCTCAGGGCAAAATAAACCCATAGAGTCTTTTCATTCTAAGTTCTGCATTGATATCTAGTCTAGGTCAAGAATGAGTGACAGCAACAACTTTAGCACCCCTTGGGAGAGGGACTAATTCCATTTCTGGACCTAGTCAATTTGAACTTGTCTTCTGAGACTTTTGGGAAGAAATCTCAGAGAGACACAAAACTTTTGCTTGGGAGGCTCAACGGCCTAGTGGAGTAAGACAAGGCATTAAAGTCAGAGCATTTATGGTGTGTCCAGGTTCTGCCGTGTTGTGTGCGACCTGAGAAAAAAGACTTTATCTCTGTTTGACTTAATTTCCTCATCTATGAAACTGAGATGACAGTGTAGACCCTGCAGGTATTGCTGTGGAGAGCTGGACACATACACCACCCCCCACACACACCATTCACAGTGTGCTAAACCTTGTTTAAAATGCTTCATAAATAGGAAATTCTGTAATATTAATTATAACTTATGAAGGAGGAAATATTACGATTATCTTCATTTTTACACTAGGAAACTGAGTTTCAGAACTAAGTGTCACACAGTGTCACACAGCTAATAAGTGGTACAACTGAGTTTTTCAAGTTTAAGAAGTCTGACTGCAGAGTCTACACTTGCTATAGACTTTTCGTGTCCCGCCCAGAATTCATATGTTGAAGCCTGTGATATTTGGAGGATGTGGGTTGGGTGGTGATTGGTCATGAGGCTGAATCCCTCATAAATGAGATTAGTGCCTTATAAAAGGGACCCCAGAAAGCTTCCTTGCCCCTTCCACCATGTGAGCACACAGTTGGAAGATGGTCATTTATGACCCAGGAAGTCCAGACATCATACCTGCTGGTGCCTTGATCTTGGACTTCTCATTCTTCAGAACTGAGAGAAATTGATGTTTGTTGTTTATAGCCCATCTAGTCTCTGGTATTCCACTGTAGTGATACAAATGGCCTCAGGCAGATTTAAGCTCAATGAGTTTGGTTTCAGAGTACATGCTCTCAACCTTTATTATGCTGACTAAAATAGTAGCTACTTGCAGAATCTAGTTTTATAATATTTCATAAATGACTATGTCACATTGTGTCTGTGTGTGTGTGTGAGAGAAAGTGTGTTGCTTCTATAGGAGGTCTCACTATAGTCACTTTCAAATAGAAATTCGAATGAGTTTCATATATTATTAGGTATTTAATAAAAATAAAATAGAGCCACAACATTTAAATTATGCTACTTAGAATCATTTGAGAAGTGATAAATTTCTCCAGAATGTTGCATAAATTCAGTATAGCTCTCCTTGAAATTGAGAATGTTTGGAGATATTGATTAGCACTCTGAAGAACCTCTTCTCTGCTTAGTGCAGAGTGATATCCTAAAGAAAGAGTTTTTCTGGGATTTGTTCATAAAAGTAGGAAAAAACAAAACAAAACCAGAGGTCAAACCAATAAGCAATCATTTAGTTTCCATAATAAGTTGTAACCTCCAATATCAAGTTTAGTGTGTGAAATCCTAGATCAGAATTGAACATTGTTTCTTTACAAACTCAAGGATTTTTATGAGCTTTGACACACTAACATGTTTGTGAGTTTCTCGAGAAGTGGCATGCTATGATTTTTTAACTTGTTGGTTATGGACTGTGTGGTGGCTTCACTAATATGTCAGCTTGGTTAGGCTAAACTACACTCCCCAGAATTCCCTTTACTGTTTTTGGTTAGGGTGGGCCACAAGAGACATTCTTTTTTGTTTTTAAGATTTATTTATTGATGCATACAAGAGCTGGGGTACAGGCCAGCGGTGTGTGTGTGGTAGGGTGAGTGGCTTCACCAGAGACAGAGTGGGGAACAGAACAGGCAGATTGACCGAAGTACACTGTTGAGGGGAGCAGCAGGTGAGGCAGGAGAGGTCTGCTGTGCCTTGTGGGTTGCTCCCTGGCCTGGGATCGATCTCGTGCTGCAGTGGCTGTGGACAGCTTCATAGGTTAGAAGCTTCATGAGTCTTAACCCCTTGTGCCACCAGGGAGGCCCCACAAGAGACATTCTTATGCATGTTTTGAAAGGTGGAAAAGGACCAGCTGCCATTTGTAGCTTTTGTACATTGTAGTTTGTCTGCTGATTCACCTCATTGATGCAGGACAGAAGCTTGTCCTCTACTTTTTCTAATCACTCTCTATTTGGCTTTTCCAACTCAAGGGTGAGGTTTAAATTCAAGAAAAAGGGACCAGCTCCTATAGGACACCCATGCCATTGCGGTCAGAGGCTGTAAAAATTGGCTTGGGGTCTAACTGTGCTCATGGATTTTTACTTATCCTTGTTCTTCACTTTCCATCTATCTTTCCTACTGATTGTCTATTCTTAAAACCTCAACAATGGACAGGAAGACAACAACTTTGCAGAGGTTTCTTAAGCAATTCCCATAATTATATAAGATAAAATTTCATAATTATAAACTATAGGATACATACACATATACATGGTGGATATATATATATATATATATATATATATATATATATATATATATATATTTCCTGCTTTCTCATGGCGTAAATGTTCACATCTCTTGTACCTGATCTCTGAATTGCAAAAAATTCAAGATGTTCAAGATGGGCAGAAGCCAGAGCAGCGTCTCCAGAGTCCTGGCCAATTAGCTCCAAACTGATGTTCTCGGGCAGGATGTCACTCCAGGTCGTTGATCCTTCTTGGCTGTGAGGAAGCATGATGACTTAAAGTCAGTCTTGCTGTAGCTCTCAGTTACCCCCAAAGGAGGGTCTTTCATCACCCTCTCATCCTAAACCTTAGTCCGACTAATCTTGAGATTTTTTTTTTTTGCCTTCCTCTCTCTCCTGAGAGATGCCCCTTCTTTCATGGTCAGAATCATTCATCTAAATCTCTTGATATAAAAACTTACTCTGTAGGTCTGTGTCTCAGTCTTCCTGCGTCAAGAAAACTTTACTTTTGTTCCAATTTCTATAAT
>NW_023601433.1:0-65159 GCF_014898055.3 Talpa occidentalis
CTTGCATGGTCACAGGTGACAGAAGAGCTGGCAAAATTATTGCAAAATTATATTCATTCTATCAATATTCTATAAACATCTATCAAAATTAAAAAAATTACCTTAACCATAACTTCAGCAAGAATCAATTACGTATGACAAATGCAAACACACCTACTATACTCAGACTCGATGACAGAAAACCTGGAGAGCTCTTATTAAAAACTACATTGAGCATCACTGGACATAAACTCCCAACAACCAAAGGTCAAATGATGAACATCTGCGCTACCTGGTTTTACTCAGCAAGTGTCTGTGTTCATGACCCTTGTTCAAACGTGTCCCACTGACCCCTGAGTACTTTCTCCCCCTGAACTCTGAGGTGTCACCACACCCTGGCCAGTTGGAGGCAGAAAAGGGAGCAACCTCATCACTGAGAAAACGCATCCATCAGGTTTGGCAAGAACGAGAACTGTAATGTGAAAGAAAGTGAACACACACACTCACACGCACGCACGCATGCACGGCGGTGCTGTTGCTAGTAACCATTAAGATATCAGGTAATACTGAAGAGTAACTTGCATTGGGTGAGACTAAACTCTGGAACAGAGAAAATCCTTTCTGGTGGCGGGAGACCTGGGCTGAGAAGGATCTAATTCCACACGGAGGGCAACAACACAGGACGAGGTTTGCATGTTGCATGAGCGGCAGGTGCCATCGGGACGGCTACAGGCGCAGTCAGGTGGGAGCCGAGCCTGTGGTACTAGGCCAGGCAGGAGGCCCACGCGCAAGTGTAACTGGCAGAAATGGCAAAACACAGTTGACTGACTCACTCAGGAGAAGTGCAGGACTGAAGACGGGAGACCAGATCGGAACACAGGGACTAGCTACATTCAGAAGCACAAGATACTCAAGCATTCAGGGACACAGAAAAGAAATCATCAGAGAGACCATGACAGAAGCAAACACAAAGAAATTTGCATCTTCCAAAACACTGAAGACGGAGGAAAACTCACCAACACATACGACGAGGTCAACATTGCCCTGATCCCCCCAAAAAAAGACAGCATAAAAGGGAAAATAGACCAACACCACCAAAGAACAGAGAAGCGAAAATCCTCAACAAATTCCAACCGAGTTAATACAGCAACATGGAGTCTCCCTGGTGAAGCAAGGGGTTAAGGCAAAGCACTATGAAGCTATCCACAGCCCCTGCAGCATGAGTTCGATCCCCAGTCAGGGAACTCACCCACACGGCACACCTGACCTCTCCTGTCTCCTTGCTGTTCCCCTTAGTAGTGTATTTCACCAGATCTGCCTGTTTTGTTCCCCACTCTGTCTCTGGTCAATCCTCTCACCCACCACATGTCTGGCCTGTACCCCAGCTCTTATATGGATAAATAAATCAATCTATAAAATTCCAAATGGATTAAATATTTGGTGATGTACTTGACAGAAAATATAGGGACACACTAAGGACAGTTGCCCCAAAGTGCACTAGGGAACACAACCCCAACACCCAGGGAAACAAAAGCAAAAATCAACAAGTGGGACACCACTAAACCTAAAAGCTTTCATACCTTAAAAGAAACCAGCCCAAAAACTGAAAGGCAGTCTACAGAACAGGAAAAGAATCTGCATGCCACACATGTGACAAGGGGTTCATTCCAAAATTTATAACATCCCCAAACAATGCGAGAAACCAACTGATGACTCAATTAAAAATGGACAAAGGGGGGCCTCCCTGGTGACCAGGGTTGGCACACAGCCTATGAAGCTCTCCACAGCCTCTGCAGTGCGAGTTTGATCCCTGGCCGGCAGGGAGCAACCCGCATGGCGCAGCAGACCTCTCCTGACTCCCCACTGCTCCCCTCAGCAGTGTGTTTCAGTAAGTCTGCCTGTTCTGCTCCCCACTCTGTCTCTGGCGAATCCTCTCACCCTCTGCACCTCTCGCCTGTACCCCAGTTCTTGTATGCATAAATGAATAAATCTTAATTAAAAAATGGACAAAGGAACTACATACACTCTTCTCTAGAGAGGGAATTCTGACATCCTACAGACAATAGGAATGTTCACCTTAACTTATTTTAAGAGAAATGTAAATTAAAAGCACACTTAGATGCCACCTCACCCTTGAGAAGGCCCAAATGAAAACGAATGGATTTATACAAAACGGGGGGTGAGGGGTGAGAATTTTATGGGGACTACAACGAAGATGTAAATGATTACACTGTGCAAAAATGAAAATGATGTAAAAATATGTAAAATAGTATTTAAAAAAGTGAAACACTAAAAAAAAAAAAAAAAACCAAATATGGAATGAACAACGCTGGAGAGGGCACAGAGAAAAGGGAGCTCTCACCCACGGCTGGTGGCCATGACAGTCGGAACAGACCCTGTGGATGAGGGTGCAGAGGTTTCTTAAGGAAATAAAAACGGAAATTCCATATCATCTGCAATACTTCTACACATTATCCTCACGGGAAAACTCAAACACAAAAAGATTTATCCCATCCATGAGCAGAGCAGCTGTGTTTCCAACTGCCCAGTCATGGCCCAATCTACATCCCTTTGGCAGAGGCAGGGCAGGAAGTGTGGAGCACACGCAGGGGAGCACTGCAGGGCTGTGAGGAAGGAGCAAAGGGCCACACTGAGGATTAAATGGGTGGGCAAGGAGGTGATATTGTTTTTTTCTTTTTTAAAAAAAAGATTTATTTATTTATTATGCATACAGGAGCTGGGGTACAGGCCAGAGGTGCAGGGGAGGAAGGTGAGGGGATTCACCAGAGACAGAGCAGGGAACAGAACAGGCAGATAGACGGAAATACACTGCCGAGGGACGCAGCAGGCCAGTCAGGTCTGCTGCGCCATGTGGGTAGCTCCCTGGCTGGCCCGGGGATGGAACTTGTGCTGCAGAGACTACAGACAGCCCCATCGGTTGCATCTCAACCCCTTGTGCCACCAGGGAGGCCCCGGGAGGTGCTATTCTTGAGTGAAATAAGCCAAAAAGTAAAGACACATATGAGATGGCTTCACTCATCTGTGGAAAATAAATACCCAAAAAACATTTACAGCCAAAATACTTGAATAAAACTTGAACAGGGTCATTTGAAGGTAAAGATGACCACCAGAGGGAACAGGGAAATGGGTGGAGAAGTTAGGGAGGGAGGCAGACGGGGGACGGGCCAGAGTGGTTTGGTAGAGGCGAAACAAGGGGTAGGGCAAGACACATTAGGATTGTAGGAAAAAACTGGCAACTATTTCAGCAGAAGGCTTTTAGTGCTACACATGTCAATGACAGATCGAGGAGGGAAAATAAGTAAAAGAATAAGAAAAAAGTATAAGAAGCTTTAAAACAATTAAAAAAAATGAAATTTCCCAAAGGTCACACACGGTGTTCTCAAACATGGCAGGAACTTTTGGAGAGTGTAACTGGACTGGAGAGCAACTTAGGGTGTAGTGAGTGTCACTAGAAATGCATTCAGACCACACCAAGGAGAAATGCGCAGGAGCAGTGGAAACAACGGCCAGAAAAAAGGACTCTGAAGAGTCTACTGGGCACCTTCGGTTTGCAGGCCACCTGAGAGAAAGGCAGGGGCAGGTGTGTAAGGATCCCCCATTGGACTCAACGGCACACATGCCAAGACTGATGCCTGCATGAAAGTCTCCGAGAGTTGTGCAGGACACAGTATATGATTTTAGCTACTGCACAGAAACCTTAAAAATTCAGTTGGGGCCTCCTGGGGGGCCCAAGGGGTTGAGCGTTGGGTTGTGAAGCTGCCCGCAGCCTCTGCAGCGCCAGTTCGATCGCCAGCGAGGGTCCCACATGGCGCGCAGACCTCTCCTGCCACCCGCTGCTCCCCTCAGCAGTGTACTTCGGTCCTTCTGCCTGCTCTGCTCCCCGCTCTGGCTCTGGTGAATTCTCTCACCCTCCCGCGCTTCTGACTGTGCCCAGTGCTTGCATAAAAAAACCAATCTTGAAAAAAAAAATCAGTTGTCCTTTTTAAAAGACATGTGGCTCCTTCACCCCCATTCTGCACTCAGGTCCTCAGGCCCCATCCTCCCCCTCCTCCCTCACCCCGCACCGGACCAGCGCAGAGCTGGGAAGTGTTTCTGTCCAGCGGGGTGAAGAGCCACAGTCCACACCTTCAGCGTCATCAACCGCGACCCAGGTACAGACTCTGACTCTGCGCTGCGTGAGCACCAGGGCAGAGCCCCATCTTCACACATGCTGGACATGTGAAGTGCCTGGATCTACGCCACACCTTTCTCTGGTGAGGAATGTGTCCCTGGAGAAAACTATGTTTCTAATTTACGTGTCCGTTGAGGTACTCCCATAAAGTCAATGCACCCCAAGCTGAAGCAAACACAGCACTCACCAGAGATTGATCCATTGTCGCTGCTCTCACAGAGGCATGAGGGCTCTGGAGGCGGCGCTGGGAGGGGCGATGGGGTCCAGCACAGAGGACGGAGGCAGCTGCACGGGGTCCTGGAGTCTCCTGTCCAGAGCCCGCCACACGCTGCCTGGAGACACCAGAGAGTCACTGCGGGTGACGGCCGTGTGACACTTCTAGCAGGGGCAGGAGAGGCCCCGCGAGTCCATGAGCGGCAGAACTTGGGTTTACGGTTCACCGTAACTTAACAAAAGGTGACACTGCCCACTGCCTGATCAACAGTCACGCCAAGAACAACCGTCTCAAAGCTGATGAGTCACTTCAGAGTGCGGACACGATTTCCAACGAGACGACGCCCCGAACGCACTGTTCTGCCAGGACACCCGGCAGTGGCTCCGCGCCGCTTCCCGCCCTCCTCTCCGTGGACACCTGTACAGTGACTTGGTCCCCTGGGTGCGCACCTCCAGGCAGGAGGCCTGAATGCAGCAGCCAGCAGGACGCCGCCTGGGGGCGGGAACGCAAAGCGCACCCGGAAATTCAGACAACAAGCCTCTAACGCCCCAGGAACTCCCCCCAACCCCCCCAGCCCTGCAAACCCAGTTTCCCGCCGACCTCCCCGCCCCCACAGGGGCCGCCTCCCCCTGGCAACCGCGCGACGTCACCCGCCCACCTTGGGTCCGTGAATCCCGCCCCGGGCGCAATACCCCCCCAGAAACGCAGCCTGGCTCTCCCCTCCCTCACCGCCCGACTTTCGGGGGGCCCAGAGGAGTCAGCGCGCATGCGCACAGGCGGACCCGCGCTTCCCCAGGGCCCCCGCCTTGGGGACCCCGTCCCCCGCCCCGGGAAGACCCCGGGCAGCGTCCGGGGTCAGGGCCGGGCGGCCGCGCCGGGGACACCCCGGAAAGGCCGGGACGTTCTCCCCAACGGCCCTGCCCCGCCCCCACGCGCTCCAGGGGGAATCGGCTCCAAAGCGCCCGACTCCACGCGGCCGGGCCCCCGCTCGCCCGCGCCCCCGCTCCCCAACCCCCGGCGTCTCCGCTCACCCGAGCCCGGCCTCCCGGACAAACCCGCGCTCACCTCGGGGCGCCCCAGCGCTCGCGGAGGCGCCAGAATGTTCGGACGGATGGGGGCGGGGCCGCGCCTGCGCAGATCGCGGAAGCCCCGCCCAGAAACCTCCGCGGGAACCACAGGGGCTGGAGACTACATTTCCCACAACCCCTTGCGCAGCCCGTCGGGCCGTCGTCGGGGTGGGGTTGCGGCCTGGAAGTGGGAGGAGTGGAGGTTGAGGAGAACCGGCAGGTGGGCGAGGCCCGTGAAAACTGCAGGGCCCATAACGGGTTCAGGGCTCTGAGGGAAGAGAGCTCAACGGGCCGCCCTGGGGCTGAAGGGGTTAAGCACCGCGCTGACTGACAAGCTATCTGCCCCCTCCACAGCAGGGAGCCTCCCACAGGGCATGGCAGACCTCTCCCTTCTTGCCCACTGCTCCCCTCAGTAGTGTATTTCAGTCAGTCGGCCTGTTCTATGCCCCACTCTGTCTCTGGTGAATCCTCTCTCTCTCTCTCTCTCTCTCTCTCTCTCTCTCTCTCTCTCACACACACACACACACACACACACACACCCCTTTGGCCTGCACCCCAGCTCTTGTATGAATAAATTTTAAAAATATACACAAGAAGTTCACATATAGTCTAAATAAGACATTCAGATACCAAGACACATTTCATCAAAATCAACATTCAGGTATTTAAGAAGCATCTTGACCTTCTGATATCTGGATCACAGAGTCGGTGTTCAACA
Source organism: Talpa occidentalis (assembly GCF_014898055.3). NCBI lineage: Eukaryota > Metazoa > Chordata > Mammalia > Eulipotyphla > Talpidae > Talpa > Talpa occidentalis. The sequence goes on from NW_023601433.1 coordinate 6,171, forward strand.
TAAAGATGCTTTGCTTAGCTAATGTGAATGGACAAGAATTCTACGCTGTTATGAAAAGCTCACCTGCTCTTTCATCACATGCTTGTGAAGATTTCTTTTGGCAACAACGTCCAATAATATTCATGGCTCCATTACTACCATGAAGAAACATGAGGATATTAATAAACTGTTAGTGTATTCCCTGAAGGAGAAAATGATGAAATGAGTTGAACTTCAGCACGTTTCCGTGTCTAAGTTTTATGCCCACAATGAAGTCCACGACTCTGGGTGATTTAGATCAATCTTTTCAGTCAGCCACAAACAGCATATCCATTTAGATTTTCTTCATCCATGATACATGACACCATCATAAATGTACCCAAGCAATTAAGATGTAAAGAAACTCATCAACTGGAGAGGGTCCCTTAGATGTTTGACACATGAAAGTTAAATACATGACTCCACCTACATACCAGGAGAAAGCCATAGAGTGAAGTGATTTAGGGCTGAATTATATTCATCAGGTCTCTTCACAATATCTCAAGTATGGTTGATAAAAAAAGGACAGAGAAAATAACTATACAGGGCCCCAAACCATCGTCTTGAACTCTTATTTATTTTTTTAAAGATTGATTTTATTTATTTATGCATACAAGAACAGAGGGGTAGGCCAGAAGTGTACGGGGTGAGAGGATTCCCCAAAGACAGAGTGCAGAGCAGAACAAGCAGATTGACTGAAACACACTGCTGAGGGGAGCAGCAGATAAGTCAGGAGAGGTCTGCTGTTTCATGTGGTCAGCTCCCTGGCCAGGGACCAAACGATAGCTTCATAGTGCTGTGACTTAACCCTCTGCACCACCAGGAAGGCCCTCAGACTTTTCAGTTATGCTAATATTTAGTGTTTTAATGTTGGCTTATGCTCCATAACAATTTTCTGACTTAAGGAATGTAAAGTGTTTCTCACTTCCTACTGTATTGCAATATCTTAATATGAATCTAAATTGCATTATAAATTACTTAATCATATTTTCACTTCTTTCAAGTTTCCAGTATGAAAATCTGGTGGCTTCAAAATTCATATTTGGACAAACCACTCATCACTTTCCATTTACAGTTTCTCTTGGTTTGCACTCTCTGATGTTTAGGATGATCTGACTTCTGGTTAATCACTTTGACACTTCTGGTTAAACTTCTGGACTTCTGGTTAAAGACACCAAAGTTGGGACCTCACTGGTGGCACAAGGGGTTAAGACACAACCTATGTAGCTATATGCAGCCACTGCAGTACGAGTTGGATTCCAGGTCAGGGAGCTACCCACATGGTGCAGCAGACCCCTCCTGTCTCGCCTGCTGCTCCCCTCAGCAGTGTATTTCAGTCAATCCGCCTGTTCTGTTCCCCACCCTGCCTCTGATGAATCCTCTCACACACCCCCACCTCTGGCAGATACCCCAGTTCTTGTATGCATAATAAAATAAATCTTGAAAAAAAGAGGCTAAAGTAAAAAAAAATTGACTTCACAATTTTAACATTTCTCTCTGATGTGAATTCTCTAATGTAGAGTAACACTTAACTTGCGGTGAAAGGCTTTGCCACATTCTTCACATTTGTAAAGTTTCTCCCCAGTATGAATTCTGTGATGTTGACTTAAATGTGATGAATGGTAGAAGGCTTTGCCTACATTCTTCACATCTGGAAGGTTTCTCCCCTGTATGAATTCTATGTTGTCGAGTAAGACATGACTTATTGTTAAAGGCTTTGCCACATCCTTCACAATTGTAAGGTTTCCCCTCAGTATGAATTCTGTGATGCTAAGATAGTTAAAGGCTGACAGTTGGTTAAAGGCTTTCCCACATTCCTCACATCTGTAAGGTTTCTCCCCAGTATGAACTCTCCGATGTCGGGAAAGGTGACACAGCACAGGAAGGTGTTACCACAATCAGGACGCGTGTAGGCTTTTCTCCAGCATGAATCCTTAGATGGTTAGTCAGCTGTGGATGCCAATACAAGGCTTTACCATGCTCTTCACACTTGTGAGGTTTCTCTCTGTGATGTTCAGTAAGTCTTGGGCACCATTTGGTAGCTTTGCCATATCCTTTACAATTGTAGAGTTTCTCATGAAGTACATGATGCTGGAAAAGTATTGAGGACTTTTCAATAGGATCCTGTGTAGATTTTTCATCTTCCTTTCTAATTCTCTGATGTTGAGAATGACATGACTGAAAGTTTAAATCTATCCCACATTGACAGTGTTTTGAATAATCATTTGCATTATGGACTAGGGGACTTCCCATATGTTCCAACATTCTTCTCAGAGATTGTGTCTTGTTAAAAATGTCACATGGATCTTTGCTAACAGAAACATATTTATCTCTACCTGCAACAGACATAAAATGGAGTTTTACCCAGCATGGTTTACACGCAGAATCACTTTGTACAGGAGGAATTGTGTTATGGATAATTGTCCCATATTGGGAATCTTCATTGCAACAACTGTTGTGCCCTTCACATGTCTCTTGACATGTCTGGTCTATCAATAATTGTAAATTCTCAAAGGTGCCAATTCATCTCCTCCCGGGCCCACATTTAGCAACAAATCTTCTGTGCCTGACTGTGGCATGGAGACCTGGTTGTCTTGAGAAGACAGGGCAGGAAGACAACAAGGAAAAACTACCCCACACACAGCACTCAAGACAAAATACTTTAAATATTTAAGACATAAAATTAATACCATATAAAGACCCCCGACATGATGTTTGGATAGGTAACATCAGCACTAAACAGCAACACACATGCTTATGAATAGGTAACGTCCTTAGGGAAAGGTAAATACATAGCAAATACTGATATAACCCTATAGTAAAAATATTGTTTCTGCTTCAGAATTTGGAAATATGGCACACACAAAAAAAATCATAGATTCATGTTATAGAATACAAATATCATGAGATATAATTTGTGATGTCAGTAGGGGTAGAAATGTTAAAGAGTGGAGTTTTGGTATGCAGCTGAATTTACATGGTTTTCACTTTAGAAAAGACTGTCATAACTATTCAACATGCTATGGAATGCCCATGAGAAAAAAAGATACCGTAAAATACATGGAAAAGAAATGAAAACAGAGACTGATGTTATGTGTACATAGGTTGGATGACAATGCTTTACAATGTTTGTAAATAATATTACAAACCAATATACCTCCATTAACATCAAAATGTGTGAAAGTGGAGGGAAATCACCAACAAGAAAGGAGAGAGGAATTAAAGCATATAAGAAAAGGTCAAAAAATATACAGTGATGCAGTAGGTTGGAAATGGGGTATAAAATGGCTGAGAATACTGCATCCGCAGTGGCGCAGCAGTTGAGCGCTGGGACACGAAGCTGCCCGCAGCCTCTGCAGCGCTGGTTAGATCTCTGGCCACCAGCGAGGGTCCCACATGTTGCGCAGACCTCTCATGCCGCCCACTGCTCCCCTCAGCAGTGTACTTTGTCAGTCTGCTTGTTCTGTTCTCCGCTCTGGTTCTGGTGAATTCTCTCACCCCCCCCCGTGCTTCTGACTGCACCCCGTGCTTGAATAAATAATAAATAAATCTTACAAAAATTAAAAAAATAAAATGACTGAGAATAGAGGAACCATTCTCTAATAAAGTTAACGCCTCCCTTTCAGTAATACTTTGGTGTAAATAAAAGTCCACAATACAATGGCAAATGTGTCTGAATGAATTAAAAATAACACCAATTCAATCTTACCTATATGACACTCAACATAGCCTTCAGCTCACTATGTGGAATGTAAGGATGGAACTAGATTCTATGAAGACTAATCATGAAAATGGAGCCGTGTGGATCACTCTAATGATATGATCTGAGTCTAAAGCATCACAGAATGAAAAGAATGACCCCAGAAAATAACAGAAAACTACCTGTATTGAGAAGTCATTGTAATATTACCTATACACTAAGATGAGGTCCTGAATGTGTGCCACAAACAAAGACAGAACTCAATGCAGAAGATGAAAACAATAAAATCAAGGAGAGGTTCAAGGCCCAATTGCAATTGGAAGGAAAATAATGTTATAAATTCAGGAATCAGAGTTGACAAACGGGTGAAAAATAATTTGAAAAGAAAGATGTGGTATATAGACAGGATGAAATACTACTGAGCTATGAAAAAGGATACATCTGGCCATGTGCAACAACAACAATGGAATGCTGGGGGAGGATTATGCTCAGTGAAAAGAAGCAGAAGGAGAAAGACTTACTGGATGAATTCACTCCTATTTGGACTTTGGAAAAACAAGGCAAAGAAACTGACAATACAAACCAAAATAAACTCTAGAAATAGGACTGCAGAATGAGGGTACAAAGAGGGAAGGACAGTGGGTGTGAGTACAAAAGTGGCAGGGGATTCAAAGATTTATGGAGAAGCCCACAATGCACTGGTGGTGGGTATGGTGGTGACAGACATCTGAGGATATGAGAATCTATTCCCTGAATCACGAAGAGTGAGGTAAACCCATGGTTCCTCGATTCCAAAAAACTAAGCAATACTGAGAAAACATTGCAACAAAGCAAACTCCCCAAAACTTGTCATTCAGAAAACAATACTAAGAGGTAAATTTAAAACATTAAACAATTACACTAGCAATAAGAGAGATCTCAGTTGAGCAATGTAACTTCACACCTCCAGGAATTAGAAAAAGAACAATTTTAGCTCCATATTGGCAGAAAGGAGGACATTGAAAAAAAATAAGAAATACATAAATAGAACATTATGGCCAAAAAGCAGGTGCTTCTCTATGAAAGGAAGTCTGGATTTTGAAAGATCAACAAAATGGACAAAACCTAAGTTCAATTCAGTAAGAAGGAAAGACAGAGGACTCAAGTGTCAGAGAGGAGACGCCCCCAGGGAGAGCAAGACTAAGACTTCTCTTCACATCCCAGGGCTCCATTTTTTTTGCTCTAACAAGATGACCAGCTCGGGCGTAGACACAGCAAGACCTGTTTATTAGGACAGGTGATATGAGATGGCCTGAAGATTCTCAAATTCCCAATACAGTAGTGTGTTCAGTAGAGGGGACAGTATAGAAGGTTCTGGAAAAGGATCACTGCAAATACTTTTTCTGACAGCACCTTTACCAGAAATCATTGAAATTTTCATATCCTAAGAACCATTTCTACACCTCTGAGTCCTAGCAATGTGATAGAGAAGCTGGGATTTTGCTTGTAGCAATAACGCTTAAGTCACATATTTTCTTGAATGAGCACTCATACAGAGAGCAGGTTGCAGATCATCCTAAGATAGGAGAAATTTAAGCCATGATGAAACATCATGAGACTTTCCAACAAACCCACACTGTTTTTCTTTAAAATAGGGACCTAAAAGTATCCGACAATCTTGGGCATCCCTAGAGCACATCCACACGTGGTACAGGAAACACTGAGGGCAGATGGGGAAATCTAGAGGGATATTCTCCTCACCCAAGGACACCACATTTCTGTATGTCTCTAGCACCACGTCCCTGTACAATTTCCACTGTAGCTGGTCCAGGCCCTCCTGCTCCTTGTGTGAGAATTCGATGGCCACATCTCTGAAGGTCAAGGGTTCCTGAAATCAAATTAAACAGTTACTACATGGCCACCAGCAGAACTCTACATAGGACACAAGGTGAAAAGAGAGTTGTGAGGGGACCCATGGTGGCACAAGGGGTTCAGTCTCAGCACTATGAAGCTATGACAACCACTTAAGGACAAGTTTGATCCCTGGCCAGGGAACTGACTCACATGGCGCAGCAGACCTCTCCTGTCTCGTCCACTGCTCCCCTCAGCAGTTTATTTCGGTAGATCTGCCTGTTCTGCTCCCCACTCTGTCTCTGGTGAATCCTCTCACTCCCCCAAACCCTCACCTTTGGCCCATACCTCACCAATTTATGTATAAGTAAATAAAATAAATCTTTAAAAAAAAAGGGGGAGACCTGGTTCTGAGAAAGAAGAATGCCCTTATGCAGTGACATCCATGTTTACACAGCAACAGTCTAATGCACCCACTGAGCCCAGAGGATCACATATGCCCACAAAACCACCGTGGACACTATAATTTCAGTGACGTCAAATCTGACCCAGGGCACACATCTGTACAACAAGGAGGCAGGACAATTGGAAAATTCATAGTAGAAACGGAGATGAAAGACTGAAAGGAAATTGTAGGTAATGATCAAATACTAAGCAAAGCGACAACAAAAACGATCATTTTTAAAGATTTTTTTTATTTATGCATACAACAACTGGGGTACAGGTCAGAGGTGCGGGAGGTGAGAGGAGTCACCACAGAGACAAAGTGGGGCGCAGAACAGGCAGACTGACCAAAGTACACTGCTGAGGGGAGTAGCGGACGAGACAGGAGAGGTCTGCTGCGCCATGTGGGCAGCCTCCTGGCCTGTCAGGGATTGAACTCGTGCTGCAGAGGCTGCGGACAGCTTCACAGTTCTGTGCTTAGCCTTTGCCCCACCAGGGGGACCCCGTTCCCACAGCTTTCATTAGACTCATGTATGAACCAGATATAATTCTCTGAGCTTTTAATATACTTTATCTTTTATGTAACCATTTCCTCAAACACCCACAATATTACAGACCAGGGTTTTCCCTACAGATCTGAGCTAAAATGAATCAAAGAGGACCCTAAATGAATGAGCACAGCAGGTTTTATAGCCGACAAGAATGGTTTGGTTAAAAAAGGGAAAGACACAGGACACAGTATATAATGTTACGTTTCAATTAATAAAAATGGGACCACATACACACTACATGGATGAATGTAGTCTTGTCAACGAATTCAAGATTATTCAAATACTATGAAGGAAACCAAGCTGTGGGTGATACTATGTGCATACTTCAAACCCACTATGTAGACATACACTGTGGAATCCATTATAATAAAAGCTACTGTTTTGAGTGTAATTTCTCAAAAAAATGTTACATTATATAGGTTCAACTATTTTAAAATTTTACTACAATTCAATACATGATAACATTTTTGGTTCATTTCTCTGGAAGTATAAACAAGCTATGAGAGAGAACGTGTGTGAAATGACTGGCATTTCCATGGACATTCACACTGAAAGGAATGAAATAACTGTGACTGTATCATTCAAGTGAAAGAAGGAGGTGAGGGACCTGAACCCTGAAAATTAAAAAAACTCTATTAAAGGAAATAAAAGACACAGAGAAATACAAAGATGTCCCATCCTCCTAGGTGGGGAGAATTAACATCATAAATGGCCTTATTGTCTAGAGCAATTTACAAACTTATGCAATACCTACCAAATACCAAGGACGTTTTTTATAAGGAAATAGAACAATCCCCACATTTATATGAACCCACAGAAGGTCCCAAATAGCAAAAAATCTTGGGAGAAAAGAAGAAAATGTAAGTATCACATTTCCTGACTTCAAAATATATATAACGCCAACAGTAATCACAACATTATTTTACTGGAACAAAACCAGAACTCAGAGCAATGGAAGGCAACTAAAAACCCAGAGAGCAAATGATATAAATATGAAGAGTTCAATCTTGGACAAAGGAGCTAAAATCATACCATTCAGACAAGACAGCCTCTTTAATAAATAGTACTGGGATGGGCCCCCTGGTGGCCTAGGGGTTAAGAGTCAGTGCTATCACGGCTATTCCAGGCCAGAGAGCTGACCCACATGTGGCACAGCCGACCTCACCTGTCCCTCTCACTGATTCCCCGAGCAGTGTATTTCAGTGGATCTGCCTGTTCTGCTCCATACTGTGTTTCTGGCAAATCTTCTCAAACCCTGAACATCTGGTCTACACCCCAGTTCCTCTATGCATACATAAATAAATATATATTTTTAAAAAATGGTGCAGGGAAACATGAATAATGACTTGCAAAAATAAGAACCAAGACCCATTCAAAACTCCATACAGGGCCTCCCTGGTGGCACAACATATGAAGGTATCCATAGCCACTGCTGCATGAGTTCGATCCCCAGGTAGGGAGCTACCCATATGGTGCTGCAGACCTCTCCTGACTCGCCCGCTGCTCCCCTCACCAGTGTATTTCAGTCAGTCTGCCTGTTCTGTTCCTCACTCTGTCCCTGGTTGTGATACATATTGAATCCTCTCACCCCCCACACCTCCGGCCTGTACCCCAGTTCTTGTATGCATAAATAAATAAATCTTTAAAAGAAAAACTCCATACAGAAAACTAATTCCAAATGGATTAAAAGTTTGGACACCCTAAGAGCCCAAAGCATGAAGCACTGAAAGAAAATAAAAGGGTACACTACGGGACAGCTGCTGCAAAATGTACGAGGGAACACAACCCCAACGCCAAGGGAAACAAAAGCAAGTTTCACAAGTGGGACAACACCAAATCTAAAAGCTTTTAGAACTCAAAAGAAACCAGCACAGAAACAGAAATGCATCCTACAGAATAGAACACACGCAACACATCTGACAAGGGGTTCATTCCAAAATTTGTAACGTTCCCACCCAGTGCGAAAAACGAACCAATGAGTCAATTGAAAAGGGCAAAGGAAATAAACACTTTGCTAAAGAGGAAATTCTGAGGTCCAACAGACATAGGAATGTTCACCTTAATTTATTGTAAGAGAAATGTCAATTAAAACCACACTGAGATGCCACCTCAACACTTGAGAATGGTCCAAAAAAAAAGAGTGAAATGAACAACGCTGGAGAGGGTGCAGAGAAAAGGGAGCTCTCACCCATGGCTGGTGGCCATGAGAGTTGTACAGTCCCTGCAGATAATGGGGCAGAGATTTCTTAAAGAAATAAAAATGGAAATTTCATATGTCAGCAATACTTCTACAAGTTATTTATCCAGGGCCTCCCTGGTGGCGCAGGGGTTAACACGCAACCAATGAAGCAATCCGCAGCCACTGCAGCACGAGTTTGATTCCTGGCTGGCCAGGGAGCAACCCACATGGCGGGACAGACCTCTCCTGTCTTGCCTACTGCTCCCCTCAACAGTGTACTTCGGTCTGTCTGTCTGTTCTGTTCCTCACTCCGACTTTGGTGAATCCTCTCACCCTCCTGTGCATCTGAACTGTACCCCGGTTCTTGAATAAATAAATAAATTTAAAAAATAAATAAATAAAAATTTAAAAAAAGAATGAATTATATATTTTGGAAAAAATCAATTTACTTTATTAAAACCTTCATTAGGGTCACATATAGTCTAAATATTTAAATATCACTGTATGTTCCATGTTGAAAATAAAAATGCAGGCATTTAAGAAGCATTCTTGTTCTTTTGAAACCAGGATCCCTAAGTTGGTGGTCAACAGAGTCATTACTTAGCTACTGTGCATGCACAAATTCTATGCCCAGTACGGGACAGTCACCTCTTCTGTCATCATGTGTCTGTGAAGATTTCTTTTGGCAATGATATCAAATAATATTCATCTCTCTATTAATACCATAAAGAAACATCACAATTTTAATAAACTGTGCATTTCCTCAAGGAGTCCATCGTGATATGATTTGACATGTTCCTCTGTCTGACTTCAATGGCAACATTAAGGCCCAGAACTCTTCTTGGTGATTTAGATCAATGTTTTGAGTCAACCAGAAGCAGCATGTCCATTCATATGTTCCTGATTCATGGCACATTACTGTCCTAAATTTACCCTGCAAGTTAGATATAAACAAATCCATCGACTAGGACAGTCTCTCAGAAGTTTGAGGCAGCAAAAAAAAAAAAATCAAACACCTGACTTCACATACACAAGGGGACAAAGCCAGAGAATGAACTGATTTAGAGCTGAATTATATTCATCACCTCTTCATAATATCTCAAGCATGACTGACAAAAAGTATGTGGAATGTAATTATACTGGTCCCCAACACATTGTCTTGGACATTTAAATGATACTAATACATACCTAGTGCTTCAATGTTGGTTTATGCTCCATAAAATATCTGATTTAAATATCAGTGAAGTTTTTGAATTATTATTGTACTGCAATTTTTAAATGTATATTTAGAGTTGATTATTATATGACAACTTACTTTTCCAAATCTTTACTTCTTCAAAGTATCATGCTAGCATGAAAATGGTGGTTGCAAAATATCTATTCATACAAACCACTCATCACTTTACATTTGCAGGTTTCTCCCCACTGTGCATTCTCTGATGTGCAGAGTGATTTGACTTCCAGTTAAACAGTGGGCCACATTCTTCACATTTTGAACATTTCACTCTTACATGAATTCTCCGATGTTGAGCAAGTTTTGCCTTCTGCTTAAAGGCTTTGCTGAATTCTTCACATTTATAAGCTTTTTCTTTCACATTTGTATGAATTCAGTGACGATGAGTAAGACTTGACTGCTGGTTAAAGGCTTTCCCAAATTCTTCACATCTGTACGTTTTCTCAGCATTATGAACTCTCTGGTGTTCAGAAAGGTGACACAGGTAGAGAAAGGCTTTACCACAGCATGGACATGTGTAAGCCTTTTCTCCAGTATGAATCCTTACATGTTTAGTGAGCTGTGGATGCCAACAAAAGGCTTTACCACACTCTTCACATTTGTGCCATTTCTCTCTCTGATGTTGAGTGAGTCTTGAGCACCATTTGTTAGCGTTGCCATATCCTTTACAGTTGCAGGGATTCTCCTGAAATGTGTGATGTTGGAGTAGTTTTGAGGACTCCTCAATATTAGCCCACATAGATTTTTTTTTATCTTCCCATTCGCATTTCTGATGTTGAGTACTATTTGACTCAAAGTATACACCTGTCCCATATTCACAATGTACTGAATGATTATTGCATGATGGACTATGGGACTGCCTATATGTTCTAACTGTCTTCTCAGAGAATATGTATTATTAAAAATCTGGTAGAGATCTCTGCTTACAGAAACACCCTTATCTATGCAAGGAACAGACATAAAATGCGGCTTGACCCAAGACATTTCACACACATGATCTCTTCTTGTGGGAAGAGTTGTATTCTGGGTCATTGTTCCAGCTTGGCTATCTTCATTGCAACAAATGTTCTGCCCTTCAATTGATCTTTGGCGTGTCTGGTCTTCCACTAATTGCAAATTCTCAAAGGCACAGATTCCATCTCCTCCCAGTTCCATATCTGGAAGCAAATCTTCTGTGCCTGACTATGGCATGAGGACTTGGATGTCATGAGAAGAGATGACTGGAAGAAAGCAAGTGACTATTTACCACATTTACAGCACTCAAGACAAAATACATTAAATGCATAGTCTATAAAATTAATATCAAGTAAAGGACATAGGCATGATGTTAGAATAGGTAACACTATGACTTTGCTCCTCCTATAAAGCCTAAAGGATTCTAGACAGCAACACAAAAGTTTATGAAAAGGTACTATCCTTAGGGAAAGGTAAATACAAAGAAAATATACAAAATTGCATGATACAGTCCTGTAGTAAAAATATTGATTCTGCTTGAGCATTTGAAAAGGCCACATCAAAAATACCCATGGAATTATGTTCTGGAATACACGATGTAGTGAGATGTTGTGATGGCAACAATGTTGGTGTAGGGTAGGAATGTCAAAGAGTTGAGTTTCGTGTGTGCAATTGAAATTACATTATTTTCAGTCTAAAAGGTTTCATAGCTTTTCAATATGGCACGTAATGCACATTATAACAATAAAGACACCAGGAGAACACATGGAAGGGAAATGAACATGGCTTTGTCCTGTGCACACAGGCTAGATGTCCTGTGCACACAGGCTAGATGACAATACTGTACACAATAAATAGTATTATGAATCAATATACCTCAATAAGCATAAAAAATATGATGACATATTAGACAAAAATCACCAGACAAAAAAGGAGAAAGGAATAAAAGCATGTCACACAAAGTCAAAGAAACACAGAGATGCAATTGAGAGGAAATGAGGTATGAAAAAGGCTGATCATAAAGGAAACATTTTTAAATAACAATACCTGGGCCTCCCTTTCTGTAATTAGTTTATTCATAAATGAAAAAAAATCCACACTGAAATGACAATGTGTCTGAATGAATAAGAAAACGACACCAATACAATCTTATCCACATCACAACCACCAAAGATTTAAGTGCACCATGAGGAATGGAAGATGGAACTATATGATGGGAAAAGTGATAATCAAATATGGAGCTGTGTTGAACACACTAATATCAGAAGAATATAAACTGAGTCAAAACCATCACAGAATGTAAAGAAGATCACAACAATAGAAAATGACATATTTTGGGTAGTCATTAAAAATATTCCACATGCACTAACATGAGGGCGCTGAATGTGTGCAGACCACACAGGCAGGACTGAATGCAGAAGAGGAAGACAATATAATTCTAGGAGAGGTTCCAGCCCCAATTGCAATTAGAAGGAAAATAATAATGTAAGTTCAAGAAGGTGAGTTGACCACTAGGGCCAAATTTAAATCTGAAAGCAAGATGCAGTTCACATACACGATAGAGTAGAGACAGCTAAGCTATAAAAAAGGATGAACTCAGGCTATTTGCAACAACAGGATGGAACATAGCAGGAGCATAGCTAATGTAGAAAATCAGGAGAAAGACATTTGCTGGATCACTTCACTCCAATTTCAAATCTGGAGGAAAAAAGAAAGGAACCGACAAACCAGAACAAACTCTAGAAATATGACTGCAGAATTGTGGGTATTAGAGAGGGATGGAGAGTGGGTGTGGGTACAGAGGTGGGAGGGTGTTCAAAGATCTATGGAGAAGGCCCACGAGTGCACTGGTGGTGAGTGTGGTGGTGGCAGACCTCTGAGAAGATGAAACTCTATTCCCTAAATCAAATGTTACCTCGATTCAAAAAATTAAAGAATATATTGAAAATATGGAGATGAAACAAATTTCCCAAAAACTGTGGACTCAGAAAACGATAAGATGTAAATTTCAAGCACTGACACACTAACAATAACACGGATCTCAGCTGCTTAAATTAACTCTAAAACTCAAGAAACTAGAAAAGGAACAATCTAAGCTCTAAATTTCCACAAAGAAGGACATTTCAAAATAAAGAAGAAATACATAAACGTAACATGATGGCAAAAATGTTTGGGCTTCTCTATGAACAGAAGTCTGGAATTTGAAAAAAAGCAATAAATTTAACAAAATGATAGTTCAATTCACTAGAAAGGAAAGGCAGAAGACCAAGAAAATCAGAAAACCCATAAAGATATTTCCTTAGTTTTTATGTCTCCTCGGCACTGGCTACAGTCATCTGCAGATGTTTTCAAAGGCATGTACTTCCCTTCATGGCAGGGAGAGACCTTTCTGTCAATTCTTACTTAAATGTTACATCACGCGCTGCTCAGAATGACAGCATATGCAGCAAACTCTGCCTCATCTTTTGTCCAACTTTCTCCTGCTCATCGAAGGGAAAAAAGTTCTGCATCCAGCCTGTGGTCATCACTGTGAAAGGCTTTCTGCACATCCTTCTGACATCAACACTCCTTGGCTGCTACTGGAGTCACTGCAATACTTGGTACCTGTTTCTACGTAATTCATAGCAGCTCTAGTTTTTATCTAGTATGTTAGTTGCACTATATCATCCTTTCACTGATGCTTTTGCTTTCTTCCAGATGATTCCCACAAGAAGGTGGAATTGCACAGATCAAACTGCTCCCAAGGTATGAGCCCCCAACCTGAAACTCTTGGTTCCATGGCTTTAGAAACCACAACCTTAGGTTTCCCCTCCCATGTCAGAACATCCCGTCCCTCACTGAATGATTTCTGAGTTCTCCTCAGCCTCACAAAGGCTGACTGAAATCCACTGCTGAGGGGAGCAGCAGACAAGACAGGAGAGGTCTGCCGTGCCATGTGTATAGCTCCCTGGCTGGTCGGGGATGGAACTCATGCTGCAGAGGCCACAGATAGCTTCACAGTGCTGTGCTTAACCCCTTGCACCACCAGAGAGGCCCACATTTTCCTTTCTCACAGCATATCACTTCAACAAAGCAAAGACCACTTCCGTGATTACTGTTCTTATCCCCACTCATAGATAATTTATCACTGTCAAAAACTTCCCATGAACATAGCCACATCCTCCAATGACACCATCCCCTGTGAGGGAACATTTCTCCTCATTTCAGGGCCGTCAGCCTGGTTCACACAGCAACAGTGTAAACGCTTCTTCTTGTGCTCTTGCACAGGAGGCACCATCTTCCTACTCACACTGTGTTGTGAACAGAATTCTCAGGGGAAATAGTCTTACCTCTAGATTAACCCATTTGCTCCTAAAAGAACCACAATAGTTTGCCATACAAATTTGGAAGTGTCTTTCAGTGTATGAATACAAGGATGAATAAAATCTTCTCCTTGAAGAGCTTATCACCTGGTTGGCAGGTAGAATAGACACAAACGTGGAATAACGTGCTATGTAGTGGTGTGAAAAGCCTGCTGAATGCAGACACAGTACAAAAGAAGAAAAACCAACACTTTGTAGTGCTGGGTTACACATCACTGAAGACCCAAACGCTGAGCTCTTCCTTTTAAATCACACTGTCATGAGGATGAGACAACAGCAGATGTCATAGAGTGAGAAAATAAAAAACACTCGCCATGATAACTGCAGAGAGCACGCTGCCAGGCAGAGTCCCTAGCAGTAAGGCATTACCCCAGGAGCGAGAGGAGGGAAAGCCGAGGGAGACGAGGAAAGGGAAGTCACGCGGCAGCGGCAGGTGGCAGTGTCAGGGGCAGACCCAGAGGCACCCTGAGACCTCAGTCCCTGCACACCCTCCACCGGCACTGCCATCTGCTGTGTGCGGAGCAAACACCCCCTCACGTGAAAGCCCTGCCGTGGAAAACAAAAGGGTTGGGGTGCAAGGGAGAGGAGAAAGGACAGGGTTAAACAGTTTCCAGGGAACCAAAGCCTCCCGGGCCTGTGGGGTCAGTCCCATGACCCCCACAGTGATGACCCCAGCTTTGGGCACCACCTGCCACATCCTCTCTGCAAGTCCCCCCTCCAGGGGCTGTTGGGGGAGAGGACACACCTGACCTGCCCTCAGGCTCCTGAGTTTTCGGGGACTTGCTGTCGGGGTCTCCGCCATCTCGCATGTCTGTCCTGGAACGGACCTGCCCCAACAAGGGGCCTGAGCCACGAGTGGTCTCTGTTCCCCCCACCCCCACCTCTTTCAGTCCTGCCCATGCTGCAGAGTGATTCCCAGACCCACTGCGGGGACATCCCTGGGGCAAACACCTGCCCAAGAGGGTGGCTTCTGCACGGGAGTCTCCAGCTCGCCAGGGAGGTCCTCGGGAATGTGGAAGGGGAGACCCCAGCAGGCGGCACCTCCGTGCACCCCTCCACCTGCAAGGGAGCAGAAGGCAGGAACTGAGACCTAGAGCGCAGCATTTGGGGGTGGGATCCATATAGCTGCGGGCACAGCGCCGGGTGAACATGCAGCAGACACAGCACCCGGCTTGAACGACAGCCCCTGTGTTGAGGCGCCCCCCCCCCTTTCTCAGAGAACCACTGGGGAAAAGCACAGGTCAGCAAGTGCAGGTCTCTGGCGCCACCCGGTGACCAGAACAAAGCCACCGATGAGCTGATTCCCTGCTGGAACTGGGTAAACACAGAGGGTGGGAACCGCAAGGGGCAGAGCCCAGCAACAGGGCATCAGCGCCCTGGTGGCGTTTTGGCTCATGGTGCTGGACTCGGTCTGGTGAACAGATGTCAGCAGGTTGACTCTGTGTTGAGGACTCTCCAGGCCAACTATATGGAACTTAAGCATCCGTGGACTTCTGCTATCTGCTGGGGGTGTGGCGGTGTCATTCCTAAATCCAACTCCCCCAGATACCAAGGGATGACTGTAAAGTTTCTGGGGGCTCAAAAGTCATACATGGATTTTCCACCGCCCGGAATCAGCACCCCAACCCCATGTTGCTTAAGGGCCAGTCAACTGTAAAAGCCAAACCAATCATGAGAGCTGAAAATACATGTGGTTCTGCTGGCAGGACAATCACAGACACTGCTACTACAACTGTAATTTGATGCCACCATTAAATAAAATGCTAAATTTCAGTTACAATTAGGGAAAATCAAGATGCATTTTACCTCTTCCCTGATTCCATACTCCCGTCTAATTGAAGGATAAAGGGCTGAGTTCAGTGAACAGGGAGTGTTCAAGGTGGGGAATCTGAGCAGGTTGGAGACCAGCTCCAGCTAGATGTCCTGTCAGGGATCTCAGCAGGAGAGGACCGCCTTGGTGAAGTTTTTCGGAGGGCTGAGGGGAAGTGGAGCCAGGTAGGAGTGAGGAAGACACAGACACCGTCTCTCGTGCAAGTACCTCCTCCTGAGGGTCTCAGCAGGTCTTTTTTTATACCTTAAGGCCAGCGGTGAGATGACATCAGCATAAGCATCAAAGCAGAACATAGACAATCATTACATATTTTCTCATGAACATACAAAGACCCTCTTGATCTCATACTACAAAAGGACACTTCCTTAATCTGATTAAGAAAATCTACAGGGACAATGACTCCCTTAGGTACTCTTTTTCTAACGTAATCCATTGTCTAAGACAGTACAATGTTCAGTAACAATCAATCACCCTGTCAAGCCTTCCTCATTTCTGAGTGGACATGAAAGTCCATTGTTATGCTGTATTACTAAAATCAACCCATTCCCTAGTACTCAATTCCTCTAGCCCATTATCAATTACTTCAAAGTGATCTAAAGGAACTCATCAATACTCTTCAGTTCTACAAAAATCTAACTTCCGGGCCTCCCCGGTGGCGCAGCGGTTGAGCGCTGGGTTGTGAAGCTGCCCGCAGCCACTGCAGCGCCGGTTCGATCCCCGGCTGCTCCCCGGCCACCGGAGGAGGGTCCCACATGGCGCGCAGACCTCTCCTGCCGCCCGCTGCTCCCCTCAGCAGTGTGCTTCGGTCCTTCTGCCTGCTCTGCTCCCCGCTCTGGCTCTGGTGAATCCTCTCACCCTCGCACGCTTCTGACTGTACCCAGTGCTTGTATAAATAAATAAATCTTTAAAAAAAAATCTAACTTTCAACAAGAAATACCGAACGTCCACACAACCTGCGCACTGTTAACTTTTCGCATACACCAGGAGATGTACTGTTGCCCCAAACAGGTACCCCCAGGTTAGGCTATGGTTTCCAAGCACAGCTGGTTCAGGGCAGCTTGTTCTCCATAGTTCTCAGGGCCAAAACCTTTCTTTCCTAACTATATCTTTAACAATTTTTACTTCTTTTGTGACAGTTCATGCATAAGAACAATAAGCCAATTGTCACCTGGGTCCCAATTAGGTTTTCACAGGCCAATGAATAACTAACTTACTTCAGCATTAACCAGGAACAAAGAGGAGAGCTTTAGCAGGCTTTGCCATGGAGACTCCCTAGTTCAGATCTTCTTTGGGAGGTGCAAGAACTCCCCTCTTCTGGGAAGTACAACTTTCCCTCTTCAGGGGAGCACAGGGACCCCGCTTCTCAGAGTCTCTCCTAATGCCCCGACGATGTCAAGAGACAGCAGGGGAGGCACAGCCTCCCGCAGAGCAGGCTGGGAAGGGCGAGACCAAGTGATAGAATAAAGAGGGCTGCCTTCACTTGCTCATGCAAAGAGGAGGATACCAATGTACAGAAATGTCCGGAAAAACAGGTCCGGAGGCCCATGTCCGAGGCCTCAGTTCCAATGAACGAAAGCAAGAAGTCATTGTGAACAGGTGGGGGACCCACTTGGCCATCACAGGCCAGCTGGTGAGAGGGAAGACCCCGGAGAGGTCTGAGGACAGAGCAGGGAGTCTCAGGACAGCTGAGACCAAAGACTGACACAGCTGAGGCAGGTCCACTCCTGCTGGGCTCTTCCCAGGGATGTTCTTCATAAATGCTCCGGTGCAGTGGCACGCGATGAAATGTTACTCAGGGATCAAGAAAGAGAAACTCTCACCATCTGCGGTAACAAGGATGGAGCTGGAAGGGTACACTAGCCCATGGAGTCAGAAGGAAGAAGATAAATACCGGATGGTCTCACTGATATGTGGAATATAGAGAAAGCAAAAAAAAAAAAAATCAAGAAAAAGACAAAACTAGCAAACTGACCACAGAGCTGAGGTGCACAGCAAAGGAAGGAGAGTGAGGGGGGCGAGACAGGAGAGGAAACACAGAGATGGTCCACGGGTGATGTGGCGGTGGGAGAGCTAGGGGGACTACTGAAAGAAAAAAGAAATGCTCTGGTGCCGAGTGAGGCCTGGAGGCAGGGCGCCTGAGAGCTGAGAGGAGACAAGAGGCTGCCCACACAGAAGAGCCTTCATGACTGATGCCTGAGGGGAAAGTGTGTGCAGGGGCCTGGGTCAGGGGACTGACGGAAAGGGTGGCGTGGCAGGCGACGAATACTTGAAGACTTCAGGTTTGGGAAAATCACAACTGGAAAGCACCATAAAGGGAGGATGTGATCCCAGGTCCACCCGGGGGGTGTGGCACTCCATGTATGGTTGGTGTTAAAATTCTCCTAGCAAACGCCAACAGCCTGACAGCTTTGATGAGCTCTAGAAGGGAATCAGCCAGACTTTTGAAAGTTCCTGGAAGAATTCCTCCCTCGTTCCTTCTCCTGTGCCATCCCCCTCATACAAGCTGTTCTCAGAACTCAGATAAAGGCCCGTCAGCCAGAGAGGAGCCATGCTCCAGACATCTCATGCAATGCTCACTTATCTCCAGAACCTTCCATGGCTTAGATGTGCCTTTCATCTGTCTCCCCCTGATCCGTTTACCCTTGGCATGGACTCCAGGTCAGCTCCTTCCCTCCAGCGCCCATGCTGCCTCCCATCACCTCCAGCGATGCTCTTTTCTCATCCCTTCCCTGCCACTTGCTTCTTCTCTAATGCATGTAGTTCTAGCACTTCAGAGCCAGACTGATTCCCAGCTGCTCTTCCCAGATACTCTTTGGTTCCTGAGGAAACCTAAATGTCATTTCCAGATTCCTCAGCCCAGCACACTGAAAACTGACCGTCTTCTCCAGGCTCCCCTGTGAACTCCCATATTCCAGGTGAGCAGCCTCAGAAGACCTAGAAAGACTGGGTCACAGGTCTTGTTCCCACCAATAATCTCATTAGCTACTGTTCCTGCTGGTCCTTGATGATGGGGTCCCGGGTGATTCACCAGGCCCAAGGCAGTCTCAGATACCCCTTGTCTGATTTCCACCCCTCAGTGTGCTCTGAAAGGATATTAGAACTTGGGGGAATTCAAGACTGAGGACTGCTAAGCACCCGCAGGCTTTGTGGACACAGGCCCTATCAGCTGCTGTTACTAAGGACCCCTTGGCGTTCTTGAAAATTGTCCAGTATGGGCCTCCCCAGTGGCGCAGGGGGTGAGCGCTGGGTTGCGAAGCTGCCTGTGGCCTCTGCAGCGCCGGTTTGATCCCCGACTGCTCCCCGGCCACCGGAGGAGGGTCCCACATGGCGCGCAGACCTCTCCTGCCGCCCGCTGCTCCCCTCAGCAGTGTCCTTCGGTCCCTCTGCCTGCTCTGTTCCCCGCTCTGGCTCTGGTGAATTCTCTCACTCTCCTGCGCGTGACTGTACCCAGTGCTTGTATAAACAAAACAAACAAACAAATAAATAAATAAAACATGCCTCTATTAAAAAAAAATTAAGGGTTTCCGCAGTGGCGCAGTGGTTGAGCGCTGGGTTGTGAAGCTGCCCACGGCCTCTGCCGCGCAGGTTCGATCCCCGGCTGTTCCCCGGCCACCGGAGGAGGGTCCCACATGGCGCGCAGACCTCTCCTGCCGCCCGCTGTTCCCCTCAGCAGTGTCCTTCGGTCCTTCTGCCTGCTCTGCTCCCGGCTCTGGCTCTGGTGAATTCTCTCACCCTCCCACGCTTCTGACTGTTCCCAGTGCTTGCATAAACAAACAAACAAACAAACAAATAAATAAAACATGCCTCTATTTAAAAAAAAAATTAAAAAAAAAAAGACAAGAAAATTGTCCAGTATGTCCTTCTTCCAAAGCATTGATGGCCAGTGTGCACAGGTCAGAGACAATGGGACTTACATACATAGATGTTCTAGAACATAATTCTGGAGTTGAACCCAATTAAATTTGAGCACAGATATTGATCAAGAAATGAATTAATCTGTAAATGGTTAAGAAGCGCTCCTAACATTTTTTAGTGTTTCATTTTCACTCAAGGCTGAAGGGAGCGTTTGGTTGGTTCAAAAGAAGACAGAACTCGAGTAAAATGAGGAGAGAAATGTGTTTCCAGAATTAGGACGCCATTCAGAGGAAGTCCAAACACCAACTTCCATATGGTGATCTCATTTTGCACAGCCGTGGCTGGGCCACATCCCTGCTGCAGAAGCAGTCACAGGTCAAGTCACCTCACAGGAATTCACCCAGCAGATGTAGACTCAGAGAGTGTTCAAGAAGAAGCCTGAACTTGAATGAACATGACAAAGGAGAATGTAGACGTTTTGGTCACACACGCCGTACCACATCTACCTGGTTGTGACTTAGCCCAAACTCTGCGAAATGACATCTTTGTCATCTGTTGTCTAGAATTCTCGGACAGTCTTCTGGCAGGGGCCACTGCAGCTGCCAAATGTAGAGATGGCCCAGGTATATCTAGGCAGAGGGATCTTCTCTGCTTAGGTGAGATTAAGGTAAACATGGGTTAATAAAGTGGGAGCCTACTACTAGGAATGAGGTGAAGTGATTTTTTCTTCATTTCTACACAAAATTCGACATACTTCGTATATGTGTAATTCATTCTCATGACAACTACTGCAGTCATGTCATTTTTCATATGGAACCACCCAGACTTGTCACACCAGGTGCTGAAAAGGCATAGGAGAAAAGCAGCAGGAAGTAAAACTGGAAACTGGTTGTCCCTTCTCTGTGTGCAGCAGGAGAGGGTGGGGGATACATGGGCATGGCAGGACACAGACTTCTCTTTGACCAGGAAACAAAAACCTGAATGACTTGTAGTATAATGCATGCGTTCTTATTAAGCAAGTGCCCCCAGACTATGGAAGCAACACTGATCTAGCAGGAGAAAATATAATCCCTGGTCTACAAAACAAGAAATGGGCCTAATATGAGAGAAACCAACATCACAAAGAAATTCCAGATTTAGGAACGACGAGCTCCTGCATTGGAACTAAAACTGGGGACAGTGGAGTCTTCCGTCAAGGGCTGCCTTCCAGGCCACCCCGATGGACAAAATTCATCATCCCATTTTACTGTTGAGCAGTTGGTACTTTGACCTTTTGTAACAGGGGGGTCCCCAGGAAAGGGGGAGGTTCCAGGTTCCCTGCCCCACCCAAGGGAGGGTGGAGCTGAGCAGGGAGAGAAGAAGCTGCAGAAGAGACTGAGGAAGGAAGGAAGCAGGATGGAGCCAGGAGACCTGGAGGAGGCGCATGGAGCCTAGAGACACGTGGAGAAACTGCGCTTGTCCTTTGGTCGTGGACGGGGTGACACAGATGTGGGTGAGCCCCGTGGGGAGGTGACCATGGTGGCTTTTGTCTTGATATTGATTTTGCTCTTTTCCCTCCAGACTTGTCTGGTTGTTTCTGCTCCTTTTCTGTGGGTCCCCCCTGGAAGGTGCTTTAGACCGTGGCAGGCTTTGGGGCCTTGCTCTGGGCCAATTCCCTTTGGGTGGAATTTTACCCACGAGGGGACGGGTCACTTTGGGTGCTTGATTTAGAAACCAGATTCTTGGCCTTTCCTGTGTTGTTTCCTAATTGTATGAAAGTTCCATCCCATTAAAGTCTCCTATGTTCTGTGCTGATGCGGCGGATGGCAGAGCCCATGTAGAACAGGCAGGTGTGTGGGGTCTGGGCTGCCCCTCTCCCTGCCCTGGAACACTGTGACTCAGTGCTCTCCCTTCCTCACTTAGTCACGGGATCTGCAAATTCCAAGCCAAATTCCGGCCACTCCTCTGGGATGCCTTCTCTCAAACCTCGGTCCCTTGGGACTTAGGCCACATAACGCCCTAAGCGTCTCGTCTTTCACTGCAACACTCCGTGGCCTCAGTATCAATTGGACAACGGTTCCCACTGGCCCAAACATGGCACTTTTGACTTCTCGGTCCTCACAGACCTCAACAATTCTGTCCCCGCAATGGAACATGGTCAGAGATCCGTAGGGCCAGGCTGGCTTTCTCTTGCGCCCCGCCCCTTCCCTCCCTCCTGCAAACCTGCCGCACTTTCTAAGTCTCCAGACTCCTCTCTCTCTTCGCCCTCTCCAGACCCTCTTCTGCATTCTCTGATCCTCTAGATTCTCAGTCTTCACCTCCTCCAGCTCCCCAATCCAGGCCCTCCCCCCTTTATTTTCACCTCCCAGCTGCCGCCACACCCTCTCCCTGCTGACCCTCTTCTCCCTCCCAGCAGGGAAGCGGGTGGGAACTGGAGGAGGAGGTAGAGTCCATGTTCCTTTCTCTGTCTGATCTCTCCCAACTTGAAAAGCGTCTTGGCTCTTTCACAAACGATCCCACTACCTACACATAAAAATTTCATTATCTTACCCAAGCCTATGACCACACATGTCATAATTACATGTTCTCTTCTCTTCCACCCTGACCTCTGACCTGTCCCCTACCCGGTCTCCAACCAGCAGCGCCTAAACCTATAAACTTTCATAAGCTCAGAAAGATTACCCCGTCTGCCTCAAAAAACCCTCCTGACTTCCAAAGGCTGAGGATGGTCCTCAAACTCCTATCCGGGACCTGCTGAACATGGTCTTTACGGTATTTAACAACCGGGAGGAACGGGACAGGGCAGAGAGGGAACTCCGCAGTCGCCAGAAGGCTGAGCTTCAAGCTCAGGCCCCAGTAGCTGCCTTGAGACCGCCAGGCCCTGCTCCTCCCACGACCACAGCGCCTGCTGCCCGACAGAGGACGACAACGGGCCCCATGCGCCCCAACCAACCGCCGCCGAAGCCTGCTTCAAATGTGGCCGAGAAGGCCACTGGTCCAGACAATGCCCCACCCCCCGCCCTCCGCCAGGACCGTGCCTCATCTGCAACGTCCAGGGTCACTGGAAAAGTGACTGTCCCTCCACGCCTGGCTGTGGTGGGCCAGTCCTTCCAGCCCCTGCAACTCTTGCCACCGGCGGTCTTGGGTTCGGCGGCTGAAGACTGAAGAGGCCCGGACTCATCGACTCCGATAACCTTCGAGGAGCCCAGGGTAACGGTCAAGGTAGCAGGTAAGTCCATCTCCTTTCTGGTGGACACGGGGGCTGCCTTCTCTGTCCTCCCCTCCTATTCCGGTCAAGTTTATCCTTCTCAGGCCTGGGTTACGGGTGTTGACGGCCTTCCTTCTCGGATCAGGACCACTGGTCCGCTCTTTCCTAGTCATGCCTTCTTGCCCCACACCACTCCTGGGTCACGATCTTCTGACCAAACTCAGGGCTACTCTCTCATGGTTCCACCACCCTAGCGCTGCTCTCATCCTCCCACGACTCCAAACATCTCCTAATCCTTCTCAGGACTACCCACTGTCTCCTTCCACCGTCAACCCCATGTTCTGGAATATCTCTATCATGATTGTTGCCACCCATCGTACCCCAGTCCTCATTCGCCTTAAGGATCCCTCTTCTTTTCCCTCTCACCCCCAGTTTCCAATTTCCCTCACTCACCGTCAGGGTCTCAAACCCATCAGCCAACGACTCCTGGGAGAGGGACTCCTTACTCCTGTCAACTCGCCCTGTAATACTCCCATTCTCTCCATTGAAAAGCCTGATGGTTCTTATCGCTTAGTTCCAGACCTTCGCCTCATTAACGAAGTGGTGGTGCCTATCCATCCCGTAGTGCCGAACCCTTACACCCTTCTGTCTCATATACCGTCTTCTACCACACACTTCTCTGTGCTTAACCTCAAAGGTATTTTTTTACCATCCCTCTAAATCCTCCATGTTACTTACTATTTGCTTTTACTTGGTAAAATCTGGACACACACACCTCCCAGCAACTGGCCTGGGCTGTCCTGCCTCAGGGGTTCCGGGACAGCCCTCATCTGCCTGGTCAGGCATGAGCTAGTGACCTCTCGTCATGTCATCCTCCACCCAGCACTCTCCTCCAGTGTGTCGCTGACTCCTCCTCTGCCGTCCTTCTCTGCCACTGTCTCAGCAACACACGGCACAACTCCTCAGCTTCCTGTGCTCCAAAAGATACTGTGTCTCCCCATCCAAAGCTCAACTTTCAGTTCCCACAGTTGTCTATCTGGGTCTTCCACTAACTCCTTCCTCCAAAGAGCTGACGGTGGACCACAAACAGGCCATCCGGGACCTTCCCTCCCCTCAATCGGCAAAACAAATCCTTTCTTTCTTAGGTTTGGTTGGACTTTTCCGTCATTGGATCCCTAATTCTGCTTTCCCAGCCACGCCACTTCACCATGCAGCAAAAGCCTCCCTGAAGGACCTCTCCAAAACCCCGGAGAGTCCGCAGGGTCACACATATCCTTCTTCAGGCACCTGTCCTTACCCTTCCTGATCCAGAAAAGCCTTTGCTCCTGTTCACAGACGAACGTTGGGGCACTGCGGCAGGCAGCCTTTCCCAGCCTCTCGGACCAGCCCTGCATCCTATCCCTTATCTCTCCAAGCAGATGGATCCCACCGTTAGGAGCTGGCAACCCTGCCTTAGAGCCCTGGCGGCGACAGCTCTACTCACCCGAAAATCCCTCAAACTTACTCTAAAAAGACCCACCCAAGTACATTCCCCTCACCGCCTTCAGGACCTCCTGTCTCGCCGCTCGCTCTCCACTCTTACTCCTTCTTGCTTACAAAATTTCCATGTATTTTTTATTAAAAAACCCTCTAGTGAGTCTCACTCAGTCTAATTCTCTCAACCCAGCCACTCTCCTGCCTATCTCTGGTCCCCTTTCTGCCGCCCATTTCTGTCCTGAAATCCTGAAAAAAATGCAAACCTCCAGACTGACTCTCCTTTGTCAGATGCCTCCTGTGCTTGTAGACTGGCAGCTCTTGTGAAGATGCACGTGGTCAGCGGAGGGCCACCTAGGCCACTGTTACCATCGATCAGGTAATCGACACAGAAAAACTGCCTGGAAGAACCACCTCCCAAAAGACAAAACTCATAGCACTTAACCAGGGACCTTACCCTCAGCAAACATAAGAAAGTCAACATCTATATAAATTCAAAATATGCCTTATTGCTCACAGTCATGCTGCGATTTGGCAGGAAAGGGGGTTCCTTTCCACCAAGGGGCCCCCCATCATGAACACTAAACTTATCCTTAAGCTTTTAATAGCCTTGCAACTTCCAACTAAAGTCGCCATTATCCACTGAAAGGACACCAACTGACAATTCTTACGTTACCACAGGGAATACCAAGGCGGATGCAAGGGCTTTTGCTCTCACAACTGACTCTGCTGCAGACCCTTCCCCTATTCTCTATCAGTCCCCTCCATCACTCCGACTTAGGAGCCTAATGAACGCCAATTCCTGAGTCTGCTCTTCTTCCACCCACACATCCTTGAATGCAAAAGTCTGACAAATATGTTCCCGTCGTCAAACCTGTGCTCGCGTGTCACCTCAAAGGGGAGTTCGCCTACCTTCTTTTGCAGCTCACCAACTGCGTGGACACCTACCCAGACAGGATTGACCTCTCCCTACTCAGGCAACTGCTCCGGGAACACACAGACCGGTACTTACCCAGTCCTGCCTCGGATCTCGACCTCCTCAACCAACCTTCCCCACCACTGCATCCGGGAGACCAAGTCCTGCTCAAATCGCTTCAGCCAAAGCCACTGCAGCCTCGGTGGACCGGCCCACACATGGTTATTCTCACCACGCCTACAGCGGTAACACTTTTGGGACACCCCTCCTGGCACCATCTGTCAGGGGTCAAACGTGCCCCCGAAGACAAACAGTATGTATGTCGTAACCTGGGTACTACTAGGATGTGCATTTCTTGTCAAAATCTCCCCTAGCTCAGTGTCCTGTGTATGGAAATTCAAAGTTAGGGAGACCTTTGTCTCAGGATCCACTGAGACCACCCACTAGGTGGGTACTGCGAGTGCCCACAGGCCGGATGCACAGCACCCATCACTCTCACCCTAACTCTTTCATCGATTACTAACCCTATGAATGCCTTGTTTTGTTTCTTTACCATCAAACCTTAGATCACTGCAAAAATACCTATAGAGAATATGGGGGGTGCCCTTACCAGTCAGGCACAGTGCACCTTCCAGACAAAGGCCAAATGTTCTCTCTGGTCCGTCATAATACGGGCTTCAATATGAGTCAAGTTAGCTCTGCTATTTCAGATCCTTGGGACCAACGTTGGGTACAGGGAGTCCAAGCCGCAGTGTGCACTGGCTGGCATTCCTATCCAGTGGCAACACTGTCCATCTCAAGGGAATATGTCCCGACACAAAATGCCACAGTCCAAGTCTCCCAGGACATCCTCCATTCAGAACAAATCCTATAAAATTAGCTAATATCATCAGAGAAGACCAAGACACCCTCAACCTGGATTCATATAATCCAAAACGCTATAACCTTCCTAAATGACTCTTGTGGGACTAACACCTCCTCTTGTTTCCTCTGTGCTTCCCTTCAGAGGCCCCTACTGGCAGCAGGTCCAATTAATCTCAGTACCACTACGACCAAGATAAAGGACGCTGCTTGCCAGACTCCCCAACTCTCAGTCCCCCTATGGGACTCCAATCACAGCTACCCCTGCCAGCAAACGGATGCCCTTGTCAGCTTTCATTCCTGTGCTTCTAACATTTCGGTTACTTCTGTGCTCCGAACAACAGCAAAAGGAAACTTTTTCTGGTGCTGTTGTAGGACAGGGAGAGGGGCAGCCCAAACCCCGCAAACCTGCCTATTCTAAATGGGTTCTGCCATCCGCCGCATCAACACAAAACATAGGAGACTTTAATGAAAAGGAACTTGCCGCGGACCAACGCAGCGGTAGACTTGCAGGACTGTCTCAGGATTGAGAAACTGTGAGGATGCTCAAGGAATCGGCGCATAAATGACAGACAGACACACAAATGACAAACAGACACACTTCAAGAGTGAAGATCTGAATGTAATTTGCTCAAAATCATCATACACTTTTATACCATTTCCAACAATAGATGATTTCATACAATTTAATTCTTTCTCAGCATAAAATACTTTGTAAGGCATAAGACATCTACTTCATTATTCATGTGCATGTGATCGCTGATCCATGACATGGCACAGTAAACGATCTCCAGGTACTGAATCTACACAATCATTTTAGCTTACACCGAACAGCATTCTTTAAGCTAGCTTTTCTTGATTCGTATCCCAAAACCACAATGATCAAAAACATTGATATTTACCTACTGGCACCTTCTACTTTTAGTGATCACGAGCAATATATTTTCTACGTAAGCATTTTGATTTTTATGGTGTTGTCTCATGTGAGAAGTATTATGATTATTATAAAACTACTATTGCCACACACTATTTTCTTTATCATGCATTTCCTGAAACTGATTGTACACATATAAAGAAAAAGCAAAGTAAGTGAAA
Organism: Talpa occidentalis; assembly: GCF_014898055.3. NCBI lineage: Eukaryota > Metazoa > Chordata > Mammalia > Eulipotyphla > Talpidae > Talpa > Talpa occidentalis. The sequence goes on from NW_023601433.1 coordinate 33,661, forward strand.
AAGTAGTATGATTATAGACAGGTTGCTAGGTTGCTACTTATTCTGAAACAATGGCTATCTGATTAATGGTAAAACTGCTTTGTAGGTAATTCCATCAGGCTTGTTTGCAGGTGACGTTCTTAGCAGCCTTGTTTCCATCAAAGGAGGGGTTAATTACTGCGGGCTTGTTGCCTAAATTAGGCTTATAGGCATGTAGGCCTTGTTTGATCTGAACGCCAAAGTTTATCATGATGAAGCCCCTCGGGGACTGCGCCTGTCTTAGGTCGTCAGGAGTCACAGACATGAGGCTGGCCAGTGCCTTCTTTAGTCTGCCCCCGATCTTACCCGTCATTGACTGTCCAGTCCAGCGCACAGGGGAAGGGGGTCTTACTCACTCTGATGTGTCTGAGTGAAAGCCTCCCTCTTTCCAGTAAGTTCACTGGTGTTCAGCGGCAGAGGCTGCCACAGGAACTTTAATAAAGCTAGGAAAGAATGCAGGAAAGGCAAAGAGTCTAGTTTCTAAATGAAGCACCCAAAGTGACCCGTCCCCTCGTGGGTAAAAGTCCATCCATATGGGATTGGCCCAGAACAAGGCCCCAAAGCCTGCCACAAGTCTAAAGCACCTTCCAGTGGGGACCCACAGAAAAGGGTCAGAAACAACCAGACAAGCCCGGAAGGAAAAGAGCAAAATCAACATCAAGATAAAAGCTGCCATGGTCACCTCCCCACGGGTCTCACCCACATCTGTGTCACCCAGTCCACGACCAAAAGACAAGGGCAGATTCTTCACGTGTCTCTAGGCTCCATGTCACTCCTCCTTCTGGCTCCATCCTGCTTCCTTCCTCAGTCTCTTCTGCAGCTTCTCCTCTGCCTGCTCAGCTCCACCCTCCCTTGGGTGGGGCAGGGAACCTCCCCCTCTCCTGGGGACCCCCCTGTTACAGTGCAATGGCTCTCTCTCTCGGTGTATTAATTCTGCTACTCCAGGCCCACGTATCCAAGTCCTCGTGGTCCCACAGTTAGCTCTGTACGGACGGTCTGAGCTAGGTTGGTTATTCTCACCACATCGGACTAAGCAGGCGGCCTTTCTCCCAATCATGGTTGGAATCAGCCTGGCATCATCGATAGCAGCCGCAAGAATGGCAGGTGGGGCCCTGGGACACAGCCTGATTTCTGCCCAGGAATTTCATGAAAGAATAGATACCTCCTTAGAAAAAACCTATGTGTCTTCAGCATCATGACAAAGACAGCTCACCGCCCTGGCACAGGTCACTCTCCAAAACCGGCGGGCTCTGGACTTGTTAAGAGCTAATAAAGGGGGTACCTGCCTGTTCCTCAGGGAAGAATGTTATTACTAGTAAAACTGGGTGGGGACTCCAACTCTCCTCTCCGCTGACAAGGTTTCAAAATCCTAGTGTCATGGCTCCTCCCACTCTTGGGGCCAAAACTAATGATCACCTTATTTTTTCTTTTCTCTCCTCGCCTCCTAAAATTCACACAGGCTCGCATTCGGGAAATGTCTCCTACCACCTTTAACCAACTCCTTCTCCACCCATATTCTCGCGTCCCTGCAGAAGACCCTCATCACCAGGCCTGAGCCACCCCCTTGATTTTCGCCCCTTTCAGCCAGAAGTAGCCAAACAGAGAACCTTCACCCCTTTTCCTATCAACAAAAGGCTGGTATGAAAGGTCCATGCAGGAGGCCAGAATGCAGAAGCCTACCAGGAAGCCCACCTGGGGGGCAGGAATGTGGATACCTGCCAGGAGGACTCAGACAGTGAGACTCCCCCCCGCCCCCTAGAGTCTCTTCTCAGACAAAGAACCTCTACCTGCCCCACAAGACTCCCCCTGCCCAACAAACTTTTTCCTGCCAGAAGAGCCCAACTTCCCACCTGACCCCTGCTCACCCTTTAAAACCCTGCTTCCTCCTAACAACGTGTGCGGCTTCACTGACACCCACCTTGGGTGCATGAGGTCTGCGCGGGGCGCAATAAACTTTCCCTCCCTTTGAGAAATGTAGCCTGGCTCTCCTTGTCTTTACCGGACCGAACCTTTCAGTCACAGCCTCTGCGAAAGGGTCAATCAACCCTTGCTGCTCTGGGAAAGATGTGACTGTTCCCTTCCCTCATGCCTGTGCTCACGCGCTCTCCCGGGTTGCCTGAAATGCATAAATGAAGGGCTGCGGAGACCCTCAGCAGGACGAGGCCCGCACCCTGACTCAGTGTCTGCGTCTCCTCATCCCCCTCCCTTATCATTCTCTACAATTGCGCAAACGCAGTCCCATCCTTCAGGAATCCCTGACACCCAGACGGCTGCGGCTGGCTCGCAACAAAAGATTTCATCTTTGTATTATTATTTCCAATTTTCCATTGTTGTGAAGTGAAGGGAGACTATGCACCAGAAGACCTGCCTGCGTGCACGCTCCAGGCTGGCAGAGGGTGGAAAGGGAGGCCGGTCTAACTGTTATAGGGCAGGGAGAGGGGCAGCCCAAACCCCGCAAACCTGCCTATTCTAAATGGGTTCTGCCATCCGCCGCATCAACACAAAACATAGGAGACTTTAATGGGAAGGAACTTTAATACAATTAGGAAACAATACAGGAAAGGCAGAGAATCTAGTTTCTAAATAAAGCACCCACAGTCACCCGTCCCCTCGTGGGTAAAAGTCCATCCATATGGCATCGGCCCAGAACAAGGCCCCAAAGCCTGCCACAAGTCTAAAGCATCTTCCAGCGGGGACCCACAGAAAAGGGTCACAAACAACCGGACAAGCCCGGAAGGAAAAGAGCAAAATCAACATCAAGATAAAAGCTGCCATTGTCCCCTCCCATGGGTCTCACCCACATCTGTGTCACCCCGTCCACGACCAAAAGACAAGCGCAGTTTCTTCATGTGTCTCTAGGCTCCATGTGCCTCCCCCAGGTCTCCCTCTGGCTCCATCCTGCTTCCTTCCTTCCTCAGTCTCCTCTGCAGCTTCTTCTCTCCCTGCTCAGCTCCACCCACCCTTAGGTGGGCCAGGGAACCTGGAACCTCCCCCTTTCCTGGGGATCACCCTGTTACACTATCAGGCCAATTAGCAATTTGCCTGAGCTCACTGAAGATGGTGACCCTTCAACACTGCTAAGAAAGAGGGAAGCAAAGATGCTCTTATGAATAATCAGATACAACTTAGGAAAGTCCTTTAGAGATCAGTGGAGGTAGTCACTTAGTCATCAGAATAATAAATAATTTTAAAACTTGTTTCTCCCATCTAAAGTCTGTGCCGTCATCGGCTTGTGCAGACCAGCCTTTCTCTCTCACATGCACACAAACACACACACGCACACCAACCATACACGAACTACACGCACCTATGGTCACATACGCACACCACCCTGTTATAGGGCAGCCCTGATACTGAACGGGTTGCCTGGCTGTGGGTCCTCACCCGTGTGCTTAAAAGGGACCCATTAATACTCCACTGCAGGCACACACAGAAGGTTAATGAAAGATTTACTTACAAGGGAAAAGGAAATAAGGAAAATGTACAACTCAGGGAGAAAATAGGGAAATAAAGTCTTTAACGCGTCCTACCCGATCCGCCGACCTGGAAACCCAAAGGCAGGACGCTGCGAGCTGGCCTAGAGCCAAAATGGGGAACCCCTCCAAAGCCCACGGGTCTGGCTTTATATCCGCCTGGCTGCTGAACCCCACCCTCAGGTCCCAGCCACCTTCCCTTGGGTGGTGATGGGATGTGGAGTTCCCAGTGTCTTTGGCTTTGACCTGGGGTGGGGGTGGAGTCCACAAAGCCTGTGTGGAATTAGCCTTAGGACAGCCTTTCCCCCCTAAGAACCCCACGCACACGCTAAATACCACCACCGACCCACTCCCATCGCTGCCTCAGAGTCCACAACCCACAAGGCGCGGGCTCCCGAAGGAGAGCCCCGAGGCGACCCAGCAGGAGAAGAGCCAGAATCGCTTCTGTTGGTCAATCTTTACTGGTTACTCTCACCCTTCACCCCAGCTATGCAGACTGTGGGGGAGAGCAGGAAGCCCCGGGGAGGCAGAGCCAGCCGGTGGGGAGTGTGGGACTGGGCCTGAACACAGAGCTTACCCCAGGGCCGGGCAGTCCCTCCCGCGACGGTGTCCTGGCCTTCATAACCCTGGGAACAGCTGCATTCATGGTCCTCTTTTTTTTTTTTCCTTTAATAATAAAAGAGGAAAGGAAACTTGTGTATAATGTGGATGCTATTCTTGCTATCCGCGTTATATATACAATACAGACTCTGTTTACTCTATAACACACATCTTTCCCCTTGATAAATAACTTCAAAATATCTAGTATACATGCCTTGACCTTGTCATATACGTTTGGTTTTCTACATACATACATACATATATATAAGTACATACGTATCCATTTACTCACGTCTGTAAAACACAAGAAACACATCCTCAACAATGACAACTGAACAAATGCAATTTGGTTTAAAAAAAATGAAGTATTTCTGTGAAAGCACCAGGCAGCAAACAGAAAGCCATAACTGCTAGAAACTTCTTCCTCCCCTGGGCTAGACACAGGGCCCAATTCTAAATATGTTTGGTTGCCTAAACAAGAAAGAGGGTCTAAGGAGGCGGTCAGGTCCCTGCTTTTGTTTCTTTTCCTGGGATGTGACTAGAGTTACAAGTAAGTCATTACATTCAGAAGGACACCAAGGTGTCCCGGTGATGCTTCCGGGACAGCAGAGACCCGCACAGGAAGGGAAACGCAATGGCAGCAGGCCACCATGGGGCAGAGCCCGGCCTGCCTGACAGCCTAGCTAAGTGCAGAGCCATCACCTATAGCACAGTCTTGCTATTAGTCTGCTCACTGTGTAAACAGAAAGGGTGCAGCAGATTCAAGAGTATTCAGCAGTGCCACACTTTAGTAGCCTGACTGAGAGTCAGATGCTCTGGTGCCCTGTCCAGGACTCCAGCACAGAGAGACTGGGATGTGGGGAAGAGGAAGGTTCTGAGGCCACTCCTTTGCACTGCTCACTGACTGGGGTCACTCAGCACAGTCCTGGCTTCAGCTCAAGATCCAGTGAGGCCATCGAGCCTATCACCTGTTGCAGTTGCCCAGGAGGTCTTCACTGTTCTTGTAAGAAGTACTGGAAGCCACTCAGTAGGGCCACCCCTGAAATTGGGAGCACTCCCTGTCTGTCCACTTTCCTGCCCAGGGGGAGGACGGCCCAATGGCTGCAAAGTCTGCAGCCACATTGTGAAGTCCACACCTTTCTTTCTCTGCCCTCTACCCTGGCTCCAAAAGGGAACTGAAACGCAGGGTGAACTCTTGATTTTTTTGTTTAACGAGCTCCCACTTCTACAGCCTCTGCAGTAGAAAAACGGAGGCAGTGGGTGGAGCAGAGTCCTCAGGCAGCGGAGCCCTAGGTCTGGATCTAGGATTGGGGTGGGGGCAGCCTAAGGAGAGCTGGCCTCAGGAAATCCAAAAAGTAAACACATGAATTGGTGTCCCTGTCCCCCCTACTATAAGACAAATCGGAGAGACCGGTTCACCTTACAATCACAATGGGAAAGTTTAAACAGCTAGTTTTTTTGGTAGAGTGGAGACATATTTGAGTTTCTAAAAACATTCAGTCAGCTACAATACAACAAAAACATTCTGTAGCTAAACATTCAGTTAGCTACACTACAGTCCTTAGCAGGTTTGAGTTCTAGCTGCAACTCATACACCAACCAGCCAGGACCTCAGACAAGTCACTTCACCTCTGAGCCTCCCTCCTCCTATCAGAGAGCCCCAAATCCTGGTAGGAGCGCAGTGTGACTTAGAAATCTGGGTGACTTGTGGTACCACTAAGAAGAAGTACTGTAACCTTGACCATCATGTCATCTCCCTAGGATGTGAAATAAAGGAACTGAATATGCTGGACTGAATCCAGGGCAAATGGATTCACTTTCTCCACAGGATATCACTGGCCACGGCTGAAGCGACCCCTTCCCAGCCCAACCCACCAGAATAAAGACAATCACATCAGACACCTAATGTATGAGCACAGACCACATTCAACAGCTTCTGCTATGAGACAAGATAGTTAAAAGCGGATAAAGGTATGAATTCAACATCCAGCTAAAATCTAAGTCATAAATGAACTGTAAAAGCTCCACTCCCTGAGAAAAGGCGTTTTCCCATGGGATACACCCAGACACCGAGAACACATTTGACAGTCATTGGTAATAACTGGCCAAGGACATTTTGAAAATCCTAGGTCTGGGGCTTGCTGCATCACCTACACTCAAAGTCAACTTAGGAAGTCAATTGTTAAAGGAGTTGAGCGATAATTGTTTCGGAAGGGAAAGAAAAATCAACTTCTGCTTGCAGCTCTCTCACTAACCTTCTGGAGGAATGTGAGTGTGGCTTCCTGCTCAACAGGAGGGTGTTGACAGAAGTGCAGAGAGCCCCATGCAGATTGCAGTGAGCGCTTATCACAGCTGCTCCACAGGGCAGGAGGGCAGCCCCCGACAGAGTCTGCAGGGAGTGCTTTCCTGCCAGGAGAAGGACAGAGGCCCAAATCCTTCTAGGGAGGCAAACGGGTGACTGGAGAGGAAAGGCTTTGGAGTCCGTTTTCCTTAATAGCTGTGGACTTTTGGCAAGCTGCTCTTCCTTCAAGTCTCAATTTTCTCATGTATAAAATGGGTCCCGCAATACCCACTACTGAGTGTGGTTTACAGATGAATGAAATCACAGATCCACAACACTGCACACAGCAGAAAAATCAAGAAATGTTGGCGCACAGGGGGTTCCTCAATGGCTCCCTGCAGATAAAGTGTTTGGGAGGAGTTGTCTTGAGTTGCAGAGGGCCAAGGCTGCCCCTGAAGTGTCCAGATACACCTGACACAGGTGATGAAGGCCAGGCAGACTAAGGAATGTAGCTGGACTCTGCAACACCTCTCCCATCGTGGAGAGACTGACAACAATTGCAGACTCTCCAGAAGAAAGCTTAGAGAATCCAAACTGTCCAAATAAGCCCAGTGCATTTCCAAACACAGGACACCAATGGATACCAGAACATCAGACTTACACCCTCTTCAGGATTTGGAATTTGGGATCCCTGTGAAAGCAACCAGTGGCATCAGCCACATTTTCAAGACTAGAAGGAGCCACATGTGGCAGAGAGTAAGCCAGGGAACGGCAGAACTAGATGTGAAAACCAGAAAGTGCTGCCTCCATCCCACAGGTTCCTTGCTACATCTTAAACAAAGCTGAAAGGCGCCGGATTATCACCAGGAGTTCTTCCCTGGTCAGTCAGTGCATGTGCCCAGACACCTCAGGGCGCTATTGACCATCTGGGCTGAAACAAAGCCTTCCGCAGAGTGCTGACGGGGCCTAAAGAAGACCGTTTCCTATTGTGTCTCCCAGTCGAGGCTTTGCAAGTGGTAAGACTGGGACCAACGGAGCACTAACGTGTATCCCAAGCGCACTCGCAGTGAGTTTTGTATTAAAAAGTCAACTATCTGGGGCTTTATTCATCCCATTTCTTCATCTACCTACTACACGCGTTGAAGTAGATAAAACTGGAATAAACGCACTAAAATATTTTTCATGGTTCTCTAAAAGTCTATTTTCTTTCTATCTACCCCAGCCTCAAATGAGAATTTTTGTTTTAGACATGGAGCTCAGAGGCCTCGTGGGAGAAACCTCCCAAGTATCATGGCTAAGTGGAGAAACCTAAAATGAAAATCCGAGGAATATCCCAACTTACATTACCAACAATTTAGAAAAATGAAACGCATAGAGTCACTGGTTTCCCTCCCTATTCAATCACAGCCTCGTAGGCCAGCTAGAAAAAAAACTTGTTTCCACTCAGAAGGCAATTTAGGACCACCTGAACCAATACAGTCCCTGGCATGGCCTCTGCTCAAATTATGGAGAGACTTTCATTCTATCAGATGTGGTTTGTACTGATAGTTGCCAAAGCAATTAGCCAACGGGGAGCCAAGAGGGGAGTCAAGAGGGGAGCCGCCAGTCATTGTGAACCCGCGGTCTGATTTGGGGGCCTCTCCTGGTGGCGCAGACTGTTGAGCATCGCACTTGAGGCTGTCCGCAGGCTCTGCAGTGCCAGTTTGATCCCGGCCGGCCTGCGAGGGTCCCACAAGGCACGGCAGACCCCTCCTGTCGTGTCCGCTGCTCCCCTCAGCAGTGTATTTTGTGAGTCTAAGAGTTCTATTCCCCTCTCTGGCTCTTGGGGATCCTCTCACCATTCCGCACATCTGGCCTGTACCCCGGTTCTTGTATATATAATCTTTGAAAAAAAATAAATTGAAGGGCCTCCCCAGTGGTGCAGAGGTTGAGCGCTGGGTTGTGAAGCTGCCCGCAGTCTCTGCAGCGCCGGTTCGATCCCCGGCTGTTCCCCGGCCACCAGAGGAGGGTCCCGCATGGCGTGCAGACCTCTCCTGCCGCCCGCTGCTCCCCTCAGCAGTGTCCTTCGGTCCTTCTGCCTGCTCTGCTCCCCGCTCTGGCTCTGGTGAATTCTCTCGCCCTCCCGCGCTTCTGACTGTATCCAGTGCTTGTATAAACAAGCAAACAAACAAACAAATAAATAAAACATGCTTCTATAAAAAAAATAAAAATAATTTAAAAAAATAAAATAAAGATTTGCACCCAGGAAGCCACCTGATCCACTTTCTTTTTATTTATTTATTTATTTAAAAAATATTTATTTATTATTTATACATGCACTGGGTACAGTCAGAAACGCGGGAGGGTGAGAGAATTCACCAGAGCCAGAGCGGGGAGCAGAGCAGGCAGAAGGCCCGAAGGACACTGCTGAGGGGAGCAGCTGGCGGCAGGAGAGGTCTGCGTGCCATGCGGGACCCTCCTCCGGTGGCCGGGGAGCAGCTGGGGATTGAACCAGCGCCCCAGAGGCTGCGGGCAGCTTCGCAACCCAGTGCTCAACTGCTGCGCCACCGGGGAGGCCCTGATCCACTTTCCTCCAGAAAACGTTTGAATTTAACCTAGTGGAAAAGAAGCGTGAGCACAGAGGGACTTTGCCTCCCGCCCTTCGTGACCTAATCATGTGGAGGGTTTATCTCCTCATTTTTTATTTATACATACCAGAACTGGGGCACAGGCCAGAGGTGTGGGAGGGGAGACAGAGCAGGGAGCAGAACAGGCAGATGGACTGAAAACACTGCTGAGGGGAGCAGCAAGCAAGGCAGGAGAGGTGTGCCACCCCAACTGGGTTTCTCCCTGGTGGCCTGGGATCAAACTCATGCTACAGAGGCTGTGGATAGCTTCATAGTGCTGTGCTTTATCTCTTGTGCCACCCAGGAGACCCCACATCATTCTTAAAAGATGTCAGTGTGAGCTATCCTGATTTTCCCCGAAATGGAATAGAGGGTGCCTCCATCCTGCCAGATACTTCCTGCAAACATCCCCATTTTAGAAGTAATTGCCTCTTCTCTGAAAAATAAGCAACTGCTGCCCAGGCCAGTGACATCATAAAATGCTTCCCTACACACACACCCTGCTCTCCAGAATGCACGTAATATAAACACACACCTACTTACCCCACCCCCCGCAACCAATCTGTCATTCCTAAGTGATGTCTCAATGTACTTACATGTTGGATTACATATATATCAAATCTAAGACAATGTCTGTTTGAAGGCCACTAAAAGGTCAATACTGTAGTGTTTCAAAGATCCTGAAAATTGTATTGCTGCAGGTAAACCAAAGGCAGAAATACAGTGAGTATTAGTTAATGGAAGTAACTAAGTATTATCAATTGTCAGCTCTATGGAGATTTTATCCAGGGCCAACCAAGGGGAGGCCCCTAGACAGGAGAGGCAAGACAATTTCTGCATGTGAAGTCATGTGAAGAATTTATATTTTTCTTGTGATCATGCAGAGTGTTACAACAGAGGATAGCAGGAACCTCTAAAAGAGGGTCTAGTGTCACTTCAGGGTCCCCAGAGATAGTTTAGGTACAAAAAATGGATGGCAAAGCACCAATACCATGAAGTGTTTCGCAAAATTCTTCAAAATACTCTGGCATTATTTTGAAAGCACTCAATATTCTGGGCTACTAAGAGAACAAAAAGTGTGTAGTTATTGAAAACAGTCAAAACTATTTCAGATATAAGCTATCGAGAACAGCGCCTGCTGGTGATGTAACATTGTGTAGACAACCACCTGATTGTTCTCATCTGTTACAGAAAGCCTTAAAATGGAGGAATTGGTTAATGCTGATGGGGGACAACTTATGATTAAGTACATGTCCAGATGACTACATTAAAAATCAATAAGCATGGGCCTCCCTGGTGGCGCAGCGGTTGAGCGCTGGGTTGCGAAGCTGCCCGCGGCCTCTGCGGTCCCAGTTCGATCCCTGGCTGCTCCCCGGCCACCGGAGGAGGGTCCCACATGGCGCGCAGACCTCTCCTGCCGCTCGCTGCTCCCCTCATCAGTGTACCTCGGTCCTTCTGCCTGCTCTGCTCCCCGCTCTGGCTCTGGTGAATTCTCTCACCCTCCCGCGCTTCTGACTGTACCCAGTGCATGTATAAACAAACAAAAACAAATAAATAAAAATACATGCTTCTTTAAAAAACAAATCAATGAGCATTATTAAAATATATATATATATATATAAAGTTCACATATAGTCTAAATAAGACATTTAGATAGCACTGTATGCTATTTCATAAAAGTCAGGATTCAGGCATGTAAGACGCATTCTGGACCTTCTGATACCAGAATCCCGTAGTGTCAAACACAGAGCCTCTTTATTAGCTAATGTGAATGGATGAGAATTCCATGCCCTTTTGTGAAAGTCACCTGCTCTTTCATCATGTGCCTGTGAAGATTTCTTTTGGCAACAACATCAAATAATATTCATGATCTCTATTACTACTCTGAAGAGACATCAGGACTTTAATAAACTGTCAATGTATTCCCTAAGGACAAAAGGATGAAACGATTTGAACTTCAGCATGTTTCTCTGTCTAATTTCTATGCCAATTGGGTGATTTAGATCAATCTTTTGAGTCAACCAAACAGCATATCCATTCACATTTTCTTCATACATGATATATGACACCACCTTAAATTTGCAGGAGCAAGTCAGATGTGAGCAAATCCATCCATTAGAGAAGGATCCCTTAGATGTTTGAGGCAGCAACAATCAAACACATGACGTGACGTACATGAGAAAGTCATAGAATGAAGTAATTTAGGCGTGAATTACATTCATCATGTCTATTCATATCTCAAGTATGGCTGATAAAAAAGGACATAGAAAATAACTATACATGACCCAAACCATTGTCTTCAAGTTTTATTTATGTTTTTTAAAGATGTATTTTTATGCATACAAGAACTGGGGTATAAGCCAGAGGTGAGGGGGGTGAGAGGATTCACCAGAGACAGAGTGGGGAACAGAACAGGCAGATCCACTGAAATACACTGCTGAGGGGAGCAGCAGGCAAGACAGGAGAGGTCTGCTGCTCCATGTCGGTCAGCTCCCTGGACAGGGATCAAACTTGTGCTGCAGTGGCTGCCAACAGCTTCACAAAGCTGCAACTTAACCCCTTGCACCACCAGGGAGGCCTCCTGAACTTTTAAATTATGCTAATATTTAGTGTTTTAATCTTGTTTTATGCTCCATGACCATATTCTCATTTTAGGTTATGTCTGGCCAAGTGGAATTAACTTACTACTGCACTGCAATGTCTCAATATGCATCTAATTTTCATTATAAATTACTTTCTCCTATTTTTGCTTCTTTAAAGTTTCCAGTATGAAAATCTGGTGGTTTCATAATATATATTTGGACAATCCATTGGTCACTTTCATTTACGGGTTCTCTCACTAGGCACTCTGATGTTTAGGATGATTTGACTTCTGGATAATCACTGCCACTTCTGGTGAAACTTCTGGACTTCTGGTTAAAGAGACTACAGTAAAAAAATGACCTTTGAATTTTAACATTTCTCTAATGTGAATTCTGTGATGTAGAATAAGACTTGACTTCCAGTTAAAGGCTTTGCCACAGTTCACATTTGTAGTTTCTTCCCAGTGTGAATTCTATGATGTTGACTAAGATATGACTGTTTTTTTAAAGGCTCTGCCACATTCTTAACAGTTCTAAGGTTTCTCTACAGTATGAATTCTGTGATGTCGATTAAGATGTGACTTCTGGTTAAAGACTTTGCCACATACTTTACATTTGTAAGGTTTCTGCCCAGTATGAATTCTATGATCTTGAATAAGTTTTGAATTATTAATAAAGGCTTTTCCACATTCATTACATTTGTAAGGCTTTTCCCCAGTATGAAGTTTGTAATGTTTAGAAAGATTTGACACCCAGTTAAAGGCTTTGCCACATTCTTCACATTTGTAAGGTTTCAGGCCAGTATGAATTCTCTGATGCCGACTAAGACTTGACTTCACCTTAAAGGCTTTCTTACATTCTTCACATTTGTAAGGTTTCTCACCATTATGAACTCTCTGATGTTGGGAAAGGTGACACAAATATAGAAAGGCTTTACCACAGTCTGGACACATGTAAGGCTTTTCTCTAGTATGACTTCTTAGAGGTCGAGTCAACTGTGAATGCCAATAAAAGCCTTTACCATGCTCTCCACATTTACGCCGTTTCTTTCTCTGATGTTCATTAAGGCTGGAGCAGCATGTGTTATCTTTGCTATAATCTTTACAATTGTAAGGTTTCTCACCAATTGTCTGATATTGGAGAAGGTTTGAGGACTCCTCAATAGGATCCTGTGTAGATTTTTCATCTTCCTTTCTAATTCTCTGATGTTGAGAATGATTTGACACAAAGTTTAAACCTACCCCATGGTGACAATGTTTTGAATAATCATTTCCATTATGGACTAGGGGACTTCCCATATGTTCCAATATTCCTCTCTGAGAATGTGTATTGGTAAAAATGCCACATGGATCTCTGCTAACAGAAACATATTTATCTATACATGCAACACACATAAAATGGAGTTTTACCCAACATGGTTTACACACTGGATCAGTTTTTGCAGGAGAAATTTTACTATGGATAATTGTCGCTGCTCGGCCATCTTCATCGCAACAACTGTTGTGCCCTTCACATGCCTCTTGACATGTCTGATCTTTCAATAATTCTAAATTCTCAAAGGTGTCGATTCCATCTCCTCCCGGTCCCACATTTAGGAATAAATCTTCTGTGCCTGACTGTGGTATGCAGTCCTGGTCGTCTTGAGAAGACATGGCTGGGAGACAGCAAGGAATAATTACCGCACTCACAGCACTCAAGACAAAATAAAATATTTTAACTATTTTATACACAAAATTAATACCAAATAAAGACCCCCGGCCTGATGTTAGACAGGTAACATGAGCACTAGACAGCAACACACATGCTTATAAAAGGTGATGTCCTCAGGGAAAGGTAAATACATAGCAAACAGAGAAAAAGGTATGATATAATCCTATAGCAAAAATACTGTTTCTGCTTGAGAACTTAGAAATGTTAAACAGTTGGGTTTTGGTATGCAGTTGAATGTAATTGTTTTCAGTTTAGATAAGGCTGAATAACTTTTCAACATGGTATATAATCCCCATGTGACAAAAAAGATACCAGTAAAATACATGGAAAAGGAAATGAAAACAGAGAATGATGTCATATGTAACAGGTTGGGTGACAATGCTTTACAATGTTTGTAAATAGGATTACAAACCAGTATACCTCAATTAGCATATAAAATGAGAGCAACTGGAGGGAAATCACCCACAAGAAAGGAAGAGAGGAATAATACAGAGCTGTACTAGGGAGGAAATGAGGTATAAAATGGCTGAGAATACAGGAATCATTTTTTAATAAAGTTAATGCCTTCCTTTCAGAAATTCTTTGTGTGTAAATTAATGAAAAGTCCACATGAAAATGACAAATATGTCTGAAGGAATTAAAAATAAGACCAATTCAATCTTACCTATATGAAACTCAACACAGACATCAGCACACCATGTAGAACGTAAGGTTGGAACTAGATTCTATGAAAACTGATCCATGGAGTCACGTTGATCACACTAATATCAGAATTATATGATCTGAGTTTAAAGCCTCACAGGATGAAAAGAATGCCCCAAGAACATAACAGAAAACTACATGTATTGGGAAGCACTGTAATATAACACATGCACTAACATGAGGACCTGAATGTGTGCAGCACACAAAGACAGAACTGAATGCAGAAGAGGAAAACATAAGATCAAGGAGGGGTTCAAGCCCCAATTGCAACTGGAAGGAAAATAATGGTATAAATTCAGGAACCGGAGTTGACAAACAGGGTGAAAAATAATTCTAAAGAAAGGTGTGGTATATACACAGGGTGGAATACTACTGAAAAAGGATACATCTGGCCATTTGCAACGACAAGGATGGAATATTGGGGAGGATGATGCTCAGTGAAATGAATCAGAAGGGGAAAGACTTACTGGATGAATTCACTCCTGTTTGGAATATGGAGAAACAAAGCAAAGAAACTGACAATACAAACCAAAATGAACTCGAGAATTAAGACTGCAGAAGTGAGGGTACTGAAGAGGTAGGGACACTGGTTGTGGGTACAAAAGTGGGAGTGGATTCAAAGATCTACAGTGAGGCCCATAAGTGCACTGGTGGTGGGTGTGGTGGTGACAAACATTTGAGGTGATGAGAATCTATTCTCGAATCACATAGAGCAAGGAAAACTCGTGTTTCCTAGATTCTAAATAACTAAGAAATACTGAGACACTGAAAGGAAGCAAACTTCCAAAACATGTGGGATTCAGAAAATAACACTAAGAAGTAAATTTAAAGCATTAAACAATTACACTATCAATAAGAGGGATCTCACCTGAGCAACATAACTTCACACCTCCAGGAATTAGAAAAAGAATAATTTAAGCTCCATATTGGCAGAAAGGAGGACATTTAAAATGAAATAAAAAATACATAGATGTAACATCATGGCCAAAAAGCAGGTGCTTCTCCATGAAAGGAAGTCTGGATTTTGAAAGATCAACAAAATGGACAAAACCTAAGTTCAATTCAGTAAGAAGGAAAGGCAGAGGACTCGGTGTCCGAGAGGAGACGCCCCCAGGGAAAGTAAGACTAAGACTCCAGGACAAAATAGGAGCATGTCTGCAACCCCTGAAACAGAGCTTCCTAGACATATTTAGGATGCTTTCCTGTACCACTGCACCTGCCAGCTGCGGCCTCTGCCAGATTCATTCCACCTACCTGGGAGGAGGACGGGATTTGCACTTCTCTTCACATCCCAGGGCTCCACCTTTTGCTCCAACAAGACGACCAGGTCAGGCTTAGACATAGCAAGACCTGTTTATTAGGACAGGTGATATGAGATGGCCTGCAGATTTTCAAATTACCAATACAGGATTGTGCTCAGTAGAGAGGAGAATACAGAAGGTTCTAGAAAAGGATCACTGCAAATACTTTTTCTGACACCATCTTACCAGAAATCATTTAAATTTTCATATCCTGGGGCCTCCCTGGAGGTGCAAGGGGTTAAGGAGCATCCTGTGAAGCTGTCCGTGGCCTCTGTAGCGAGAGTTCAATCCCTGGCCGGCCAGGGAGTGGCCTACATGGCGAGGTGGACGTCTCCTGACTCGACCGCTGCTCCCCTCAGCAGTGTGCTTCGGTTGATCTGCTTGTTCTGTTCCCGGCTCTGTCTCTGGTGAGTCATTTCACCCCTCACACCTCTGGCCTGAACCCCAGCTCTTGTATGCATAAATAAATAAATCTTTAAAGAAATAAATTTTCAATCCTGAGAACCATTTCCAGACATCTGAGTCATAGGAATGTGCAATAACACACTGATTTTAGCTTGTAATAAGGAACTGATTTTCTTGAATGAGCACTAATAGAGCAGGCTGCAGATCACCTAAGAGAGAAGTTTAAGTCATGGTCAAACAGCATGAGACTTTCTTTCCAACAAACTCACACTGTTTTTCTGAAAATCAGGGATGTAAACGTAGCCTACAAATCTGGACATCCCAGGAGCACACACACATAGCACAGGAAACGGTGAGGGCAGATGAGGAAATCTGGAGGGATATTCTCCTCACCCAAGGATGCCAGGTTCCTGTAGGTCTCTAACATCACGTCTCGGTAAAATTCCCACTGTGCCGGGTCCAGGTAGTCCTGCTCCTCCTGCGAGAATTCTACGGCCACATCTCTGAAGGTCAAGGGTTCCTGAAATCAAAATATACAGTTACCATGTGGCCAACAGCGGAGCTCTGAATAGGGTATGAGGTGAAAAGAGAGTTTTGAGAGTATCCTCATGGTGGCACAAAGGGTTCAGTCTCAGCACTATGAAGCTACGACAACTACCGAAGGATGAGTTGGATCCCTGACCAGGGATCTGACTCACATGGCGCAGCAGACCTCTCCTGTCTCCCTGCTGCTCCCCTCAGCAGTGTATTTCAATAGATCTGCCTGTTCTGCTCCCCACTCTGTCTCTGGTGAATCATCTCATCCCCCACCCAATGCCCTGACCTCTGGTTTACATATAAATAAGTAAAATAAATCTTAAAAAAAGGGAGACCTGGTTCTAAGAGAGAAGAATGCCCTTATGAGACCCATGTTTACACAGTAACAGTCTAATGCACCCACTGAGCCCAGAAGATCACATATGCCCACAGAACCACCGTGGACGCTATAATTTCAGTGATGTCAAATCTGACCCAGGGCACACATTTGTACAGCAGGGAGGCAGGACAATTGGAAAATTCATAGTAGACTGACCTGAAAGACTGGAAGGAAATTGTAAATAATGATCAAATACTAAGCAGAACAACAAGAAAACAATCATATTTGAACCCTTGGTGTCCATTATATATGTTGAACTATGTTATCACTTTTTACAATTGAATACATGATAAAATTTGTTTATTTCTCTGAAAGTATAAACAAGTTATGAAGAGAATGTGTGTGAAAAGACTGGCATTTCCATTGATATTCACACCAAAAAGAATGAAATAGCTGTGATTATTTCATTCAAGTTAAAGAAGGAGGGGCCTCTCTAGTGGCACAAGGGGTTAAGAGGCAGCACTATGAAGCTATCTGCAGCCACTGCAGCATGAGTTCGATCCCCGGCCAGGGAGGTGACCCAAATGGCGCAGCAGACCTCTCCTGTCTCGCCCGCTGCTCCCCTCAGCAGTGTATTTCAGTCAGTCTGCCTGTTCTGCTCCCTACTCTGTCTCTGGTGAATCCTCTCACACAACCCCTTCTGCCATACCTCTGGCCTGCAGCCCAGCTCTTGTATACATAAATAAATAAATCTTAAAAAAAAAGTTAAAGGAGGTGAAGGACCTGAACACTGAAAATTATAAAACTCTAGTAAAGGAAACAAAAGATAAGAAGAAATAGAAAGATGTCCTGTGCTCCTAGGTGGGAAGAATTAACATCATAAATGGTTTATTGTCCAGAGCTATTTACAGAGCTAATACCTATCCACATACCAAGGAGGTTTTTTGTAAGAAAAGAGAACAATCACTGCATTTATGTGAACCCACAGAAGGTCCCAAATAGCAAAAAAAAATCTTGAGAGAAAAAGTGAAATGTAACGATCACACTTCCTGACTTCAAAATATATTAAATGCCAATGGTAATGAAAACATTATTTTACTGGAACAAAACCAGAACTCAGAGCAATGGAAGGCAATTAAAAACCCAGAAAGCAAATAATGAAATACGAAGAGTTCATCTTGGACAAAGGAGCTAAAATCATACAATTCAGACAAGACAGCCTCTTTAATAAATAATACTGGGATGGGGACCCCTGGCGGCCAAGGGGTTAAGAGTCAGTGCTATATATACAGCATGGCCATTCCAGGCCAGAGAGCTGACTCACATGTGGCACAGCAAACCTCACCTGTCTCCCTCACTGCTTCCCTCAGCAGTGCATTGCAGTGGATCTATGTGTTCTGCTCCTTACTTTCTTTCTGGTGGACCCTCTCAAGCCCAGAACATCTGGTCTACACCCCAGTTCTTCCATGCATAAATATATCTTCCTAAAAAATGGTTTCAGGAAACATGTATAGTGACTTGCAAAACTAAGAAGCAAGACCCATTCAAAACTCCATACAGAAAACTAATTCCAAATGGCTGAAACGTTTGGACATAAGAGCCCAAAGCATGAAGTACTGAAAGCAAATAAGGGGTACACTATAGGACAGCTGCTACAAAATGCATTAGGGAACACAACCCCAACACCAAGGGAAAGAAAAGCAAAATTCAACATGTGGGACAACACCAAACCTAAAAGCTTTTAGAACTCAAAAGAAACCAGCATAGAAACAGAAAGGCACCCTATAGAATATAAAAAATATTTGCATGTCACACATCTGACAAGGAGTTCATTCCAAAATTTATAATGTATCCGGGCCTCCCTTGTGGCGCAAGGGGTTAAGACACAATGCTAGGAGGCTATTCCCAGTCACTGCAGCATGAGTTTGAGCCATTAGAGCAGTACAGTCCCTGCAGATAACGGTGCAGAGATTTCTTAAAGAAATAAAAATAGAAATTCCATATGATCAGCAATACTTCTATAAGTTATTTATCCCAACGTGAAAACTCATTACAAGATTCATCTACACCTAAGAGCAGAGCAGCACTGTTCCCAACTGCCCAGCTAAGCTAAAGAAAACAAATCACTCACCAGAGATTTATCCATTGTCCACTGCTCTCAAAGATGCCAGAGGACTCTGGAGGCGGCGCTGGGAGAGGTGATGGAATCCTGCAGGAAAGGACTGAGGCAGCTGGTCCCGGGTCCTGGAGTCTCCTGTCCAGAGCGCTCCACACACTGCCTGGGAGAGACCAGAGTCACTGCGCGTGACAGCTGTGCTTACACTCTGAGAAGGAGCAGGAAAGGACCCACTAGTCCATTATTAATACTATCTGGGTTTACAATTTACCGTAAGTTAATAAAAACTGATGATTCCTAAGACTGACTAGTAGTCCATGTGAAGAACTAAACAAAAGTTTCAAAGATGATTAATCACTTAAAAAGGGCTTTCCCTGGTGGCCCAGGGGGCGGAGCCCAGCGCTGTGAAACGTTGCAGCACGGGTTTGATCCCCGAAGGCCAACCCGGGAGAATCCCACATCTCGCAGCAGAAATCACCTGTCTCGCCCACTGCTGCCCTCTGCAGTGTATTTCAGTCAGTCTGCCTGTTCTGCTCCCCGCTCTGTCTCTGGTGGATCCTCTCACCCTTCCGTGCATCTGGCCTGTACCCAGGTTCTTGTACGCATGAATAAATAAATCTTAAAAAAAAATCACTTAAGGGCCTCCCCGGTGGTGCAGCGGTTGAGCACTGGGTTGCGAAGCTGCCCGCAGCCTCTGCAGTGCCAGTTCGATCCCGGGCTGCTCCCCGGCCACCAGAGGAGGGTCCCACATGGTGCACAGACCTCTCCTGCCGCCCGCTGCTCCCCTCAGCAGTGTATTTCGTCAGTCTGCCTGTTCTGTTCCCTGCTCTGTCTCTGGTGAATCCTCTCACCCTCCCGCGCTTCTGACTGTACCCAGTGCTTGTATGTATAAGCAAACAAATAAATAAATAAATCTTAAAAAAAATTTAAAAAATGAATTAAAAAAATTGGACACAATTTCAAAGGAAATGATGCACCTTATGCACTTCTTTGGCAGGACGGACACTCCCAGGAATGGTTCCGAGAGCCCGGCTTCATGTCCTCGTACACCCCGGTGCCCATGCCCTGGATGTGCCTGGGGTGTCCCCCCAAGGGAAAGAGGGCGCACACGCACGGGAGGAAAAGCACTTTTCCAGGGGTCTGGCCTCCGGGACACCGTCCTCCTGGGGAGACCCGGGGTCACGGGCAGGCACGCGGTGGGGCGGCGGCCACGATAAACGGGCACAAAGGACGGGAAACTCTTACCCGCCGGGCCGGTCAGGGCCGGGACCTCCGCAGCCCGCGTGTCCTCGGGCCACGCCGCGAGGGACGCGAGACCCCGGAACGCAGCCCCGTCCGCGTCCGGAGGGAAACGGCGCGCGCTCCAGGGTGAGCTCGGGGTCTCCGGGAGAAAACGCTCGGGGACCCGCGGAAGCCACACCCGGGGCGGGCGCACGTGGCGGGGGTTCCGCAGCCCACGACAGCCGTCCCAGGGCGTCACAGCGCACGGAACTCCCGGAAACGCGGAGGGGCGGCCGTCGGGGGGCTCGCCCGTGTCCAGGGCGGGGACCCCGCTCCCCTCGCCCCCAGCCTCGCCCCCGCGGACCCTCCTGGCGCCTGTTCCGGGCCACGGGCCCCCTCACCCGCCTCAGGCCTCCCCGGCGCCTCCCCGCCGCGCCCGCCCCCGCTCCCGCACGCGGGTCCTCAGCCTCACCCCAAGCCCAGCCTCGGCGACAAGGCCGCTCGCAACCCGCGGCGGGGGAGCAGCGACCGCGGAGGCCCCGGGCCCCGGAAAGACGGGGAGGACGCGGGGCCGCGCCTGCGCAGACGAGGCCGGCGAGGCAGGACGCCCCTGGGCGGAGCCCTGGGCGGGAACCGCGTGTTCTCAGGAGACTACATTTCCCACAATCCCGTGTGCCGCGCGTCCGGGAGCGTCAGGCGCGCGTCCTCCCCCAGTGGGGCTCAGGGACATATTGGGTGGTGGGG
Organism: Talpa occidentalis; assembly: GCF_014898055.3. Lineage (NCBI taxonomy): Eukaryota > Metazoa > Chordata > Mammalia > Eulipotyphla > Talpidae > Talpa > Talpa occidentalis. The sequence goes on from NW_023601433.1 coordinate 54,276, forward strand.
CCACGTGAGCGCGGCCTTGCAGACCGCCCAGCGCGCCGGAACCGAGTCTGTTTGGCGAAGAAAAAGAGGAGAGTGTTTTGATGCCAGAGAAGTGGGTTCCTCTCACTCTGCTCTCTCCCTGCGCTTGGGGAGCTGCACCCCCAGGAGGGTGTTTAGGGCACACTCCCTGGACAGCATCTTGAATAAACCCATGTGAAGGCCTTTCTTGTGTCGTAGCTTTGCCTTTCTGGGCGCCAGTGAGAAACCGGTTTGGAGGCTCCCAGATGGGACTCTGTACCCTCAGACCCCATTCTCTCCATGCACCGTGTTGTTAGGAGTTGGCGCCTCAACTCCTTCCGGGGTTCCCAAAAACTACACGGAGCCAGAGATGCAAAAGCAAAAAAGCTTTATTGCTAGCTTAAGCTAGGGCCCGACTCTGCCTGGTGTACTGACACAGCAGTCTCATCAGGTTGAGAGAAGGACCCCTTTAAGGGTGACAAGTTGTTTTTTATACTCTGTTACAGCAGAAAAAAGGGACCTTTCATATCAGAAAAAGGGGACCTTTCACAATGGGGACCAAGTTCAATCTGATTGTGTACCTTTCTTTGGCAGCCTTTAAGTTTCGTTCACCCTGGCCTTGTGGTTCTTGTGGTTTTACCCTGCAACGGACAGCTGTGCTCTTTAAAACGGTCGTTTTTCCTTAAAATGGCTGCTGTCTTGCTATGTTTAGTCCTTTAACATCTTACAGTGTGAGGGCTTAGAGTTGCTGGAGGCCTCCAGGCTGAGCCAGGGTCCTTCCACCTGTATCTTAAAAGGTCTGATTTTGAGGGGCTCGCAGTCTCCTCATTTCTCGCTAAATGGGCTTTTAACGACATTTTCCATCCTGCCAGACAGATTTTAAGAGTTACTGCATCCTGACCAAAAACTAAGCAACTGCTGTGTGACCCACTACCAGCACTGCCTGCCTGTGACGGACATCAGGCCCAGAGACACACACTCTCTTCCCACACATTCTGTCATTCCTAAATAATGCCTCCTAATATATTTACATGTAGTGTTCAACATGTATCACAGCCATGAGAGTGTTCGTTGTATAGGCCGTGAAAATGGACTGTTAAATTGGGTACGATTTTATAGGTCCTGATTGAGAATTGCCGAGGCATTGCTTCTCATTGTACATGTGACTAGTTAAAGTAGAAATTGTTAAGAGTCACAGTTCAACAGAAGACCAGACAAGGAATGGAAATAGAGGAATTTATGACACAGAGATACTGATAAATGTCCACTCACACCTTGTGCAGCTATGTGGATGCGTCAGAGTTCAGAAGGAGAGAGTTGCAGGAAATGGGGCATGTGAATGTATTAGGCTACCTAACTGGAGTGCTTCAACTTTTCTGAACTGAGATTATATTATTTGAGGTAAACCTAAAACAGTAAGACTATTGCCCACTCTGTGGAGGTCCAGGGCCAATCATGGGGAGGGCCTGTGAGGGACTACCATTGCCAATATGTGCAAATGAGCTCATGTAAAGAAATTATATGTTTGTGATTCTTCAGGGTGTGATTGAGGCAATGTAGCAAGATCCTCTATGAGGGTACCATGGAGTGTTGGACGAAAGTTCTTGACAATACTTCTACATAATTATCAATATACACATTACAACGTCCACTGTTACTAAACAGACAAAAGTGTAGTTGTTGCAAAATACAATCAAAACTATTTAGATTTGAGGCCTGTGTGAATGGAGCCTGACACTGTGTTGACAACCAGTTTATTGTTCCTATAGTTTACCAAATCCTTGAACAAGGAGGAATTGGTTAATGTTGATGAAGGATAATGTAATCAGGGTCTCCCTGGTAGCCTAGAAATTAAGTCTCACCCTTATTACTGCTAAGGCCTGAGTTTGATCCAGGCCAGGGAGCTTACCCACATGGCACAACAGACCTCTCCTTTCATGCCCGCTGCTCCTCTTCACAGTGTATTTCATTTACTCTGCCTGTTCAGCTCCTAACTCTGTCGCTGATGAATCCTCTCACCAACGGCACCACTGGCCTACATTCTTGTTCTTCTATGCAAAAAAAAAAAAAATACAAATAAAGTTATCAAATATACCTGAGGATATACACATAAAAATCAGTCGGGTTTATGGGCCTCCCTGGTGGCAGAAGGGTCAAAGTCTTAGTGGTATCAAGCTGTCGCTAGACACAACAGCATGAGTTCGATCCCCAGGCAAGGAGCGGACCCACATGGTGCAGCAGAACTCTCCTGTCTGGTCCGCTGCTCCCCTTCACAGTGCATTTCAGCAGATCTGCCTGTTCTTCTCCCTACTCTGTCTCTGGTGAATCTTCTCACCACCGCCCCAACCCAACCTCGGCTTCAACCTCTGATCTTATATGCATAAATAAGTAATTTTTTTTAAAAAAATCAGCTTTATTGAAACATACTTAGTTCAGCTACCAGTGTATGCTCTTTGGTCAAAATCAAGTTGCAGGCATTTAAGAAGCATTCTTGTTCTTCTGATTCCTGAATCCCATTGTTGGTGGTCAACATAGAGGCTCATTACTTAGCTAATGTGCACACACACAACTCTATGCTCTGTGTTTGGAAAGTCACCTGTTCTTTCATCATATGCCTGTGAAGATTTCTTTTGGAAATGTTAAATAATAGTCCTGATCCCTATTACTACCATGAAGATACATCAGGATTTTAATCAGCTGTCAGCATATTTCCATAAGGAGAAATTGATGAAATGATTTGAACTCCAGCATGTTCCTATGTCTGACTTTTATGCCAACGATGAAGGCCATACTCGTCTTGGTGATTTAATTTTTTTTAAAGATTTATTTATTTATTTATACAAGCACTGGGTACAGTCAGAAGCGCGGGAAGGTGAGAGAATTCACCAGAGCCAGAGCGGGGAGCAGAGCAGGCAGAAGGACCAAAGTACACTGCTGAGGGGAGCAGCGGGCAGCAGGAGAGGTCTGTGCGCCATATGGGACCCTCCTCTGGTGGCCGGGGAGCAGCCGGGGATGGAACCGGTGCCGCAGAGGCCGCGGGCAGCTTCGCAACCCAGCGCTCATCCGCTGTGCCACCGGGGAGGCCCCCGTCTTGGTGATTTAAATCAATGTTTTGGGTCAACTAGAAGCAGTACCTCCATTCAGAGGTTCTTGATACATGGCACAGTACTGTCCTAAATTTACCTGCAAGATAGACAAGAACAAATCCATCTACTAGGAGAATCTCTCAGATGTTTGAGGCAGCAAAAAAGCGAACGCATGACTTCACACACACAAGGGGAGAAAGCCAGAGAATGGAGTGAATTAGAGCTGTGTTACATTCATCCCCACTTCATAATATCCCAAGTGTGACTGATAAAAAGTACACAAAAATAATTATATCTCAACCATCATATTGAATATTTTCTACACTCTCGACATTCATAGGGTTTGGCTCCAATGTGAGTTTCTGATGTACAGTGAGGTGTGATTTCCTGTACAATGTTTTCTTACACTTTAGACATTCATAGCGCTTCTCATGTTCCATGACTTCCCAGAAGGTTACACTTTGACAGGAGAGTTTTCCTACACTCTTGACTATCATAGAGTTCCTTTGTGACTTCCTTGAAGTACAAAGAGGAGTGATTTCCGGTGGAACGTTTTCTTACACTTTGAACTTTCATAGGGTTTTTCTGGTGTGAGAGTTGTCTGATGAACACTCAGGCCTGACTTGTGACAGAATGATTTCTTACATCCTTTACATTTATAATGCTTCATGCCTGTGTGAATTTTTTTAAGATTTATTTATTTTACAAGAACTGGGGTACATCCCAGCCGGGGGGAAGGGTGAAAGGATTCACCAGAGAGAACAAGAGCAGGGAGCAGAACAGGCAGATGGACTGGAAACATTGCTGAGGGGAGTAGGAGGAGAGACAGGAAAGTTCTGCCTGCACTGCAGGGTAAATGTTTTTTCAGGCTTTTCTGCCCTCCCACAATTAGGATCGCCCCTGCTTGAGGGGGCACCTATAGTGTTACATTATTGCAAACTGTCTTATTTACTTCTGTGGGCCATGGGAGGAGTATTGAGAGATTCACCAAGAGAAGCAGAAGCAGAAAAGCAGAAGAGGCAGGAGAGAGAACGGTAGAAAGGAAGTCAGAGAAGCCCAGACTTGCCGGGAGCTTGGAGGCCTTCTGGCCTCCTGGCCCCCAGGGAATCTCTGCCTGCCATGTACCTGTTTGCCACACTACATGAGAAAGCTCAATAAAAGCCTGAGAAAGCCACTGAGGGCTCCAGGACTCTCCTTTACCCGTCTGCTGGATCAGAATACCTGCTCAGTGCCCATCCTGCCCCTACAGGCACCATGTAGGTATCTCCCTGGCCCGCCCAGAATCGAACCGGCACTACAGAGGCTGCAGACACCTTCACAGCACTGTGCTCAACCTGCTGCACCACCGGGGAGCCCCCTTATGAGTTTTGATGTACACTGAGGTCTGTCTTCCAGGAGAAAGGTTTCCCACTTTCTTTATAGCCAAAGAACCTTGTAGTGACACTTCCCTGATACCTTTTGTGTAAGGAAATATCAGATGTTTCAGAAGGTTTATCACCTCTTTGTATTTTCTCATGCTCAGTAAAAAGACATTTCAGACATTTCACCACATGTATTATATTAAAAAATATTCTGTTCTAATAGAGTTCTCTCAAGCTGACTGACATGAAATTGAAGCTGAGTTTACCCCCACTTTCATTACATGTATGCTGTTCATCTTCAAAATGTTGATGAGTCAAATGTACTGGTTTCTCATCAATACATTTCCTCCTTTTGTTAAATGTACAGGGAGTCTTCCCTATTTGAGTTTTATCTTAACCAATGAAAGGTACCATATCATAGGTATGCTCACATTCATTGTATTTCCAGGCAGTCTGTCCCATAAGAGCACCTCGATGTGTAAAGAATATTGCTTCTTTGTTGAAGGCTATCCCTTGTTCATGTAAGTGAAAAGGGTGCTGAAAAGGTGGGATCATCTGATGACTACAGTGCTCAGGATACCTTACAGTTTCCCTAGTCATACTAAAGCCCCCAAGTTTCTTTGTAGCACGCATCTCATGAGGCTCAGCAGGGATAAACATGTTCTCACATACAGCAAAATTCTCAGGCATCAATGCTGAAACGTTTCCATTTCTGCTATTAAGGTTCAAACTATGACTTGAGTCCAAATAATTTGTTTTCCCAAAGTTCCTCCATGGTTGATGTTTTGCTGTTGGCAACAACAACTTGCCTCAAAAGTGTCCTGATTTGGCTGGTTGGCTTTAATCAGGTACTCCACAGTATGGACATCTAAAAGTAGATAAAAATAGGGTCTCGCCGGGCCTCCCCTGGTGGCGCAGCAGTTGAGCGCTGGGCTGTGAGGCTGCCTGCAGCCTCTGCAGCACCAGTTTGATCCCCGGCTGCTGGCGAGGGTCCCACATGGTGCACGGACCACTCCTGCCATGCCCGCTGCTCCCCTCAGCAGTTATTTCATCAGTCTGCCTGTTCTGCTCCCTGCTCTGACTCTGGTGAATTCTCTCACCCTCCTGTGCTTCTGACTGTGCCCAGTGCTTGTATGAATAAATAAATTTAAAAAAATAAAATAAAAGTTAAAAATAACCATCTCTGTGAACATCTAAACATTTCCTGTGAATGTTAATATAAAGGCACAAAGTTGCTTTACTACAACACAAAACAAAACAGAGTACCTGGTTTTGATTTTCTGATTGAAATTTCTACCCCAAACAAATTATATAACATTAAAAGAATAGATTTCCTATGGCCAAAACAGGTTGAAAAGCAATCAGTAATGCGTCTTTCATATTGCATGACTTTTTATATTCATGAAGAAATATTTGGTAAACATATTCAATTAACTCTAGATGAAGATGACAGCTAGTAGCATTTAATCTACCATTTAGCCTGCATTCTACTGTTGTTCCTATAACTATGTGACTTAAGTGGTACTTTTTGAACAACAATGCTTTCTAGATGTCATCACTTTCCTGGAAAATCTATTTATCAGATGTGAGTGAGGGACATGTTTTAGTCACTTCAGCAAGACTATTGCTTTGAAAATAAGGATTCTGCTTCTACTTTTCTTCAGTTTTTACTTCTCCTTGGCACAGGCCATAGTCATCTGGGTTCTTTTTTTTTTCTTTTTTTAAAGTCACATCATGATCATTGTGGGGGAGAGGGGGCAGATACATTACAGGAAATTCTTTTTTTTATTATATTTTATTTTTTTTAAGAGGCATGTTTTATTTATTTATTTGTTTGTTTGTTTGTTTATACATGCACTGGGTACAGTCAGAAGCCCGGGAGGGTGAGAGAATTCACCAGAGCCAGAGCGGGGAGCAGAGCAGGCAGAAGGACCGAGGTACACTGCTGAGGGGAGCAGCGGGCGGCAGGAGAGGTCTGCGCACCATGTGGGACCCTCCTCCCATGGCCAGAGAGCAGCCGGGGATGGAAGCAGCGCCGCAGAGGCCGCGGGCAGCTTCGCAACCCAGCACTCAACCGCTGCGCCACTGGGGAGGCCCCCATTACAGGAAATTCTTAATTAAACATTACAATACAGGCTTCTCAGAACCTCGACAGAAATAGAAAACTGGCTCACCCTTTTGTCCAACTTTAACTTCTGCAATCCAGGCCGTGTTAGTCACCATTAAAAAGCAATTTTTATATCCTCTGAAATCATCACTCCTGATAGTTTCACTCCACTCCTCGGAACGAGTGTTTCAATGTGATAATTCATGGCATTGGACCATTTTATCTAGTATTTTAGTTTTAGCTATCTCATACTTACATAATTGGAGTCCCAAGTATTTATCTTATTCTTTTGCTTTCTTCCCAGTGATTCCCACAGGAGGATATATAACTGCACATTGCAAACTGCCGAGATGTGAGCCCCCAACCTGAAACTCTGGGTTCCATGGCTTTAGAAACTACATTCTCCAGTTTCCTCTCCTGTGTCACTGATCATCACTTTTTCTGCTTCACGATTTGCTGGGTGCTCTTCAAGTCATAGTTTCTGGTGTGAGTGGGGTCACAAGACTCATCGTTGGAAGACTATTCATATTCTAAGTAACATTCTATTCAACCCCCTCTCATTCTATCACATTTGAGTTCATCAGCTGTTAAATAAATATACCTTCAACAGACAGGCACAACCTCTAACCCAGATAGATTATATAACTATATACAGTGCATGTCAAAATGCAATTCATCTCAAACTAGAGCTCGACAATGAAAAGACTCCATCTCCATAACTAAGCCTTGAAAGCACTCACTCTGAAATAACCTCCATGGTTTTCTCTCATCCTAGCTAAACATTCTCTGTGGCTTTATCTCACAATTTGATATACTTATTTACTGCATTTTCCTTCCTCACAGAACATAATTTCAATAAAGCACAGAACATTTCTTTGATTATAGTATTTCACAAATACAAAATTTACCACCGTCTAACACTTCCCATGAACGTGCTGAAAGAATAAACAAATGGCTGAGGAAAATACCTGAACAAAAACGGTCCATTGAGAATGCAGGAATATTGCAAATATGGAAAACATGCCTAATGCAGAAAAAGTTAGAGAACAGTCAGGAAGGAGACACCGGACAGGTCTATGAAAATTAACCACCATTCAAAAACTAGGGGAAGACTGACAAGAGAGTCATAATTGAAACTGACTGATGAACACGTCTGATTCAGGCAGACAAACTGTCCAAGGTTTGGGGATCAGGATAAGTAGCTCCATATGGTCAATGTCTGCCAGTCTCAGTTCCTTCCAGCCTCCCTGAAAGATGTACATTGACTGACATGAGAAGTGCTGGTTTTGGGGTTCTTTATGGTCATTGGCTCTGCTCCCTCCTCCAAGCTGATGCTCACCTCAACATTATTAACACAATGTACTTAAACAAAAAACAATTTTAGGGCCTTCCTGGCGGGGCAAGGGTTTAAGCACAGCACTGCAAGGCTATCCGCAGCTCCTGCTGCAGGAGTTCAACCCCTGGCCAGCCAGGGAGCCACCCACATGGTGCATCAGACCCTCTCCTGTATTGCCTGCTGCTCCTCTCAGCAGTGTATTTCAGTCAGTCTGCCTATTTTGTTCCCCACTCTGTCTCTGGTGAATCCTCGCACCTCTAGCCTGTACCCCAGTTCTTGTATGCATAAATAAATAAAACTTAAAAAAAAACAATTTTGGTCCTTGATCAAGTTGCATACGCTTCAGTTTTGGATAAATGACAAAAGCAGATGCAAGACTATGCATATATTTAACAGTGTAGAAGACAGTGGTTACACTTGAGGATTACAAAGGTGTTTCCTTGCCTGGTGACACCAGGGACTGTAGGTCTCCAGCATCACATCCCAGTACAGGGTCATCTGAGCATCACTGAGGTCCCGCCACACCTCCCAGATGAAGTTCACAGCCACGTCCTCAAATGACACCATCCCCTGTGAGGGAACATTCTTCTTCACTTCAGGGCCATCAGCCTGGGTCAGAGAACAGCAAGTGTGAAAGCATAATCTTCTGTGGGTCTTTGATCTTGTATAGGATGTACTGGTGGTTTTTTTTTTAAAGATTTATTTTTATTTATTTAAAAAAAATTGTTTATTTATTTATATAAGCACTGGGTATAGTCAGAAGCGCAGGAGGGTGAGAGGATTCACCAGAGCCAGAGCGGGGAACAGAACAGGCAGAGTAACGAAATACACTGTTGAGGGGAGCAGTGGGCGCAGCGGGAGAGGTCTGCGTGCCATGTGGGCCCCTCACCAGTGGTTGGGGATCAAACCTGCGCTGCAGAGGCTGTGGGCAGCTTCACAGCCCAGCGCTCAACCCCTGCGCCACCAGGGGAGGGCCAAGATTTATTTTTTAGGAACCTACCTGGTTGTGCAGTTGGTTGAGCGCAGCACTATGAAGCTGTCCACAGCCTCTGCAGCACGGGTTCTATTTCTGGCTGGCCAGGGAGATTCCCACATGGCGGGCCAGACCTCTCCTTTCTCGCCTGCTGCTCCCGCCGGCAGTGTACTTTGGTCCTTCTGCCTGTTCTCCCTGCTGTGTCTCTGGTAAATTCTCTCACCCTCCCGTGCCTCTGGCCTGTACCCCAGTGCTTGTATAAATAAATCAATCTTTAAAAAAAAAAAAAAACTGGGACTCCCGGCTGGCGCAGCAATTGAACGCTAAGTTGCGAAGCTGCCCACGGCCTCTGCAGCGCCAGTTCGATCCCCGTCTGCTCCCTAGCAACTGGAGGAGGGTCCCGCATGGCGCGCAGACCTCTCCTGCCGCCCGCTGCTCCCCTCAGCAGTGTACTTCGGTCCTTCAGCCTGCTCTGCTCCCCGCTCTGGCTCTGGTGAATTCTCTCACCCTCCTGCATTTCTGACTGTACCCAGTGCTTGTACAAATAAATAATATTTTTTTTAAATAAAATAAAAAACTTAAAAAAAAGATTGGTATTTTATTTATGCATACAAGACCTGGGATGCAGGCCAGAGGTACTGTGGGGCATTGCAGGGCTTCAAGAAGCTTCACCAGAGACAGAGTGGGGAGCAGAACAGACAGACTGACTGAAATACACTGCTGAGGGGAGAAGCAGGTGAGACAGGAGAGGTCTGCTGTGCCATGTGGGTCAGCTCCCTGGGTTGAAATGGAACTTGTGCTGCAGTGGCTCCGGATAGCTTCATAGTGCTGAGACTTAGCCCCTTATGCCATCAGAGAGGACTCTGAACTGTCAATTTACTCTAAATTTTGATAGGAAGAGACTACACAGAGAAAATATCCTTACCTCTGGATTAACTCATTATTTCCTCAAAGCACTTTTAATAGCTTACCTTATAAATTCACACTTCATCATTTGTAAACCCAGATGTCATGAAAGGTGAGAACAATTCCCTGACCTTGAATTGCATGTCTACTTAGTGAAAATAACTTTTATTCTAACATTTAACATAGTTGATTCATATTGTACTGTACTTACATTAAAGAGGAATTATATCTCTAAAACAAAAGAATGAAAACATTTTCGTAATGTATAAAAGTGTATATCTTCTTGAAAATAGAATAAATGGGTGAATCAGTCAGTCAGGACTGGTCATTAGCTTCCACCTTGTCTTAACATTGATTTCTCATTGCTTTTTGTTTGATTTTAAGAAACAAATATAGGGGCCTGCCCGTGGCGCAGCGGTTGAGTGCTGGGTTGCAAAGCTGCCCATAGCCTCTGCAGAGCCTGTTTGATCCCTGGCTGCCAGCAAGGGTCTCACATGGTGTGCAGACCTCTCTGGCTGCGCCCACTGCTCCCCTCAGCAGTGTATTTTGTCAGTCTGCCTGCTCTGTTCCCCGCTCTGGTGAATTCTCTCACTCTCCTGTCCTCTGACTGTACCCAGTACTTGTATAAATAAATAAATATATTTTTTTAAAGAAACAAATACAGCACATAAAACTCTGATGATATCCACTCTACCTGAAAAATGCAACCTACAAGAGAATAGAAAGCAGCCCTGGTCAAGGACTCAGACCTTGTAAGAACATATATGCCATGAAAAAAGTGCTAATCAAGAGAAAGTCATTTTCAGAGGGCCCCCCAACCAGACAGAGCATGCTTTGATCTTATGGGGACTGTATGCAAATATCATTAAATTTAGACAAGCACAGAAATGGTAATCCAGAACAGTTCCCAGTGTGTTGACTTTCTTTTTGCCCTGATTTATTCTCCCATAAACACAAGACAATCCAAGATGAAATACAATATGTAAAATCAACCTTGAGATCACCTATTTCATTTCTATGAGAAATATAAAAATAACATATCTAAGCAGGAAGAAGAATATATTCAATTCTAATCACAATATTTTTAGGTTAAGCATACAGAGAACTGCATCTCTTCA